>NW_028125512.1:0-234603 GCF_965194825.1 Balaenoptera physalus | reverse complement strand
GATGTAACGTGGTAACAACACTAATGCAAACTGAATGGAGATGCTTGAAAAGGTAAAAATTGAGCTACCATATGATGCGGCATGGCACCTTTTGGGCCTATAACCTAAGACCACCAGAATCTGAAAAACACAGGCAGGCCAATGTGCACTGCAGCAATACTGAAATAGCCAAGACATGGAAGCAGAAAATAGGTCCATAAACAGATGAATGGACAAAGACGAAGTGGTATACGTACCAAATGTAATAGTAGCCTCGCGAAAAAAATGAACAATGCCGTTTTCAGGACTACAGTTGAGCCTAGAAATAATCATATAACGTTAAGTAAGTGAAAAAGGTATGACAAATATCCTATGATGTCATTTATATATGTTATCGTAAAATTGCTACCAATGAACATATTTCCACAGAAAAAGACACTCACAGACTTATCAAATAAACTAATGGTTAGCCAAAATGAAAGGTGGGAGGATGGGTAAATTAGGACTATGGGGTTAACATACATATACTAATGTATGTTAAATGTATATAAACATATAACATATAAAGTATATGAATTATATAATCACGAATACCTTTAAAATATATATTCTGTAATCACATACATGGTAACAGGATCCTAAGATGAAGAAACATAAATATGAATCAATGAGCAGATTCTGTACAGCCAGAAAATAAAAACACTCTAATCAGATTTACTCCGATAAGAAATAGAAATTAAATTTAAAAAACAAACATAAGTAAGGACAGATAAACTTCTGGGGGCTTGTCCCAGCACATTCCACTCTAATTTCCAACCTTGTAACACTACCTCCAGGAAGAGTCTTTTGCCCCATTAAGAAGAGTTGAGGACGTAATAATGCTGCCGCCATGTGGCTGTTTCCCACAGCAGCAGCTTTAAACCCAGTGCCAATGGTCGCCTACATAGTCACAAGGACTGCAGGGCTGTAAATGACACAGGCCCTCAAGAAATGCCCTGGGGTAGGGAATAGGCAAGAAAATTCAACACATGAGAAATTTTTCAAGAAGTCAATAAGAGGAGGGAAGTTGTACTCACTCTTTAAAAAAAAGGAAAACAAAAAAAGGACATGCCTAAAGCTCAGTATAAGGAATTATTAGCCACATGCAAATTCAAATTCAAAAAGGTTTCAGCTCACACCAGTCATAACCATCAGCAAAAAGTCTACAAACGATAAATGCTGAAGGGGTTTTAGAGAACTGTGTATCTTCAAGCTGCTGCTGGGATGTAACGTGGTAACAACACTAATGCAAACTGAATGGAGATGCTTGAAAAGGTAAAAATTGAGCTACCATATGATGCGGCATGGCACCTTTTGGGCCTATAACCTAAGACCACCAGAATCTGGAAAACACAGGCAGGCCAATGTGCACTGCAGCAATATTGAAATAGCCAAGACATGGAAGCAGAAAATAGGTCCATAAACAGATGAATGGACAAAGACGAAGTGGTATACGTACCAAATGTAATAGTAGCCTCGCGAAAAAAATGAACAATGCCGTTTTCAGGACTACAGTTGAGCCTAGAAATAATCATATAAGGTTAAGTAAGTGAAAAGGGTATGACAAACATCCTATGATATCATTTATACATGTTATCCTAAGATTGCTACCAATGAACATATTTCCACAGAAAAACACACTCACAGACTTACCAAAGAAACTAATGGTTAGCCAAAATGAAAGGTGGGAGGATGGGTAAATTAGGACTATGGGGTTAACATACATATACTAATGTATGTTAAATGTATATAAACATATAACAGATAAACTATATGAATTATATAATCACCGATACCTTGAAAATATACATTTTGTGATCACATACATGGTAACAGGATCCGAAGATGAACAGACGTATGTATGAATCATTGAGCAGATTCTGTACAGCCAGACAATCAAAAAACTCTAATGAAATTTACTCCGACAAGAAATATAAATTAAGTTTAAAAAACAAACATAAGTAAGGAGACATAAACTTCTGGGGCTTGTCCCAGCACATTCTACTCTAATTTACAACCTTGGAAAACTGCCTCAAGGAAGACTCAGTTGCCCTAGTAACAAGAGTTGAGAACGTAATAATGCTGCCGCCTTGTGGCTGTTTCCCACAACAGCAGCTTTAAACCCAGTGCCAATGGTTGCTTATATAGTCACAAGGACTGCAGGGCTCTAAATGACACAGGCCCTCAAAACATGCCCTGGCGTAGGCAATAGGCAAGAAAATTCAACATATGAGAAATTTTTCAAGAAGTCAATAAGAGGAGGGAAGTTGTACTCACTCTTTAAAAAAAAAGGAAAAGAAAAAAAAGGACATGCCTAAAGCTCAGTATAAGGAATTATAAGCCACAAGCAAATTCAAATTCAAAAAGGTTTCAGTTCACACCAGTCATAACCATCAGCAAAAAGTCTACAAACGATAAATGCTGAGGGGGTTTTAGAGAATTGTGTACCTTCTGGCTGCTGGTGGGATGTAAAGTGGCAACAGCACTAACGCAAACTGAATGGAGCTGCTTGAAAAGGTAAAAATTGAGCTACCATATGATGCGGCAGGGCACCTTTTGGGCCTATAACCTAAGACCACCAGAATAGGAAAGACAGAGGCAGGCAAATGTGCACTGCAGCAATATTGAAAGAGCCAAGACATGGAAGCAAAAAAAACGTCCATAAACAGATGACGGGAAAAAGAAGAAGTGGTATATGGACAGAATGGAATAGTAGCCTCGGGAAAAAAATGAACAATACCGTTTTCAGGACTACAGTTGAGCCTAGAACTAATCATATAACGATAAGTAAGTCAAAAGGGTATGACAAATGTCCTATGATATCATTTATACATGTTATCCTAAGATTGCTACCAATGAACATATTTCCACAGAAAAAGACACTCACAGACTTATCAAATAAACTAATGGTTAGCCAAAATGAAGGGTGGGGGGATGGGTAAATTAGAACTATGGGGTTAACATAAATATACTAATGTAAGTTAAATGTACATAAACATATAACATATAAATGATATGAATTATATAATCACTAATCCCTTCAAAATATACATTCTGTAATCACATACATGGTAACAGGATCCGAAGATGAACAGACATATGTATGAATCATTGAGCAGATTCTGTACAGCCAGACAATCAAAACACTCTAATCAAATTTACTCCGATAAGAAGTAGAAAATAAATTTAAAAAACAAACATAAGTAAGGAGATATAAACTTCTGGGGGCTTGTCCCAGCACATTCCACTCTAGTTTACAACCTCGGAACACTACCTCCAGGAAGACTCTGCTGCCCTAGTAACAAGTGTTGAGAACGTAATAATGCTGCTGCCTTGTGGCTATTTCCCACAACAGCAGCTTTAAACCCAGTGCCAATGGTTGCTTATAGACTCACAAGGACTGCAGGGCTGTAAATGACACAGGCCCTCAAAAAATGCCCTGGGGTAGGGAATAGGCAAGAAAATTCAACACATGAGAAATTTTTCAAGAAGTCAAAAAGAGGAGGGAGGTTGTACTCACTCTTTAAAAAAAAAAGGAAAAGAAAAAAAGAGCATGCCTAAAGCTCAGTAAAGGAAATTATTAGCCATATGCAAATTCAAATTCAATAAGGTTTCAGCTCACACCAGTCATGACCAGCAGCAAAAAGTCTACAAACTATAAATGCTGAAGGGGTTTTAGAGAACTGTGTACCTTCTTGGTGCCGGTGGGATGTAAAGTGGTAAGAGCACTAACGAAAACTGAATGGAGCTGCTTGAAAAGGTAAAAATTGAGTTAACATATGATGCGGCAGGGCACCTTTTGGGCCTATAATATAAAACCACCAAAATCGGAAAGACAGATGCAGGCAAATATGCACTGCAACAATATTGAAATAGCCAAGACATGGAAGCAAAAAAAAGGTCCATAAACAAATGAATGGACAAAGATGAAGTGGTATACGTACCAAATGGAATAGTAGCCTCGGGAAAAAAAGGAACAATGCCGTTTTCACGACTATAGTTGAGCCTACAAATAATCATATAAGGTTAAGTAAGTCAAAAGGGTATGACAAATATCCTATGATATCATTTATACATGTTATCCTAAGATTGCTACCAAAGAACATATTTCCACAGAAAAAGACACTCACAGACTTATCAAGTAAACTAATGGTTAGCCAAAAGGAAAGGTGGGAGGATGGGTAAATTAGGACTATGGGGTTAATATACATATACTAATGTATGTTAAATGTATATAAACATATAACAGATAAATTATATGAATTATATAATCACCAATACCTTTAAAATATACATTCTGTAATCACATACATGGTAACAGGGTCCAAAGGTGAACAGACATAAGTATGAATCATTGAGCAGATTCTGTACAGCCAGACAATCAACACACTCTAATCAAATTTACTCCGATAAGAAATAGAAACTAAATTTAAAAAACAAACATAAGTAAGGAGACATAAACTTCTGGGGGCTTGTCCCTGCACATTCCACTCTAATTTACAACCTCGGAACCCTACCTCCAGGAAGACTCTTTTGCCCAAGTAACAAGAGTTGAGAACGTAATAATGCTGCCGCCTTGTGGCTGTTTCGCACAAGAGCAGCTTTAAACCCACTGCTAATGGTTGCTTAATAGTCCCAAGGAATGCAGGGCTCTAAATGACACCTGCCCTCAAAAAATGCCCTGGGGTAGGGAATAGGCAGGAAAATTCAACACATGAGAAATTTTTCAAGAAGTCAAGAGAGGAGGGAAGTTGTACCTACTCTTTAACAAAAAAAGGAAACGAAGAAAAAGGATATGGTTAAAGCTCAGTATAAGGAATTATTAGCCACATGCGTTTCCAACCTCCAAAAAGGTTTCAGCTCACACCAGTCAAATGGCCATTAGCAAAAAGTCTACAAACTATAAATGCTGAATGGGTTTTAGACAACTCATACCTACTAGCTGCTGGTGGGATGTAAAGTGGTAAAAGCACTAACAAGAACTGAATGGAGCTGCTTTACAAGGTAAAAATTGAGCTACCATATGATGCGGCAGGGCACCTTTGAGCCTATAAACGAAGACCACCAGGATCGGAAAGACAGAGGCAGGCAAATGTGCACTGCAGTAATATTGAAATAGCCAAGACATGAAAGCAAAAAAAAAGGTCCATAAACATATGAATGGAAAAAGAAGAAGTGGTATATGGACAGAATGGAATAGTAAGCTCGGGAAAAAAATGAACAATGCCGTTTTCTGGACTACAGTTGAGCCTTGAAATAATCATATAAGGTTAAGTAAGTGAAAAGGGTATGACAAACAGCCTATGATATCATTTATACATGTTATCCTAAGATTGCTACCAATGAACATATTTCCACAGAAAAAGACACTCACAGACTTATCAAATAAACTAATGGTTAGCCAAAATGAAAGGTGGGAGGATGGGTAAATTAGGACTATGGGGTTAACATACATATACTAATGTATGTTAAATGTATATAAACATATAACATATAAATTACATGAATTATATCATCACCAATACCTTCAAAATATACATTTTGTGATCACATACATGGTAACAGTATCCGAAGATGAACAGACGTATGTATGAATCATTGAGCAGATTCTGTACAGCCAGACAATCAAAACACTCTAATCAAATTTACTCCGATAAGAAATAGAAATTAAATTTAAAAAACAAACATAAGTAAGGAGACATAAACTTCTGGGGGCTTGTCCCAGGACATTCCTCTCTAATTTACAACCTGGGAACACTACCTCCAGGAAGACTCTGTTGCCCTAATAACAAGAGTTGAGAATGTAATAATGCTGCCGTCTTGTGGCTCTTTCCCACAACAGCAGCTTTAAACCCAGTGCCAATGGTTGGTTATATAGTCACAAGGACTGCAGGGCTGTAAATGACACAGGCCCACAAAACATGCCCTGGGGTAGGGAATAGGCAAGAAAATTCAACACATGAGAAATTTTTCAAGAAGTCAATAAGAGGAGGGAAGTTGTACTCACTCTTTAAAAAAAAGGAAAACAAAAAAAGGACATGCCTAAAGCTCAGTATAAGGAATTATTAGCCACATGCAAATTCAAATTCAAAAAGGTTTCAGCTCACACCAGTCATGACCATCAGCAAAAAGTCTACAAACTATAAATGCTGAAGGGGTTTTAGAGAACTGTGTACCTTCTAGCTGCTGGTGGGATGTAAAGTCGTAACAGCACTAACGCAAACTGAACGGAGCTGCTTGAAAAGGTAAAAATTGAGCTACCATATGATGCGGCATGGCACCTTTGGGCCTATAACCTAAGACCAGCAGAATCAGAAACACAGAGGCAGGCAAATGTGCACTGCAGCAATATTGAAATAGCCAAGACATGGAAGCAAAGAAAAGGTCCATAAACAGGTGAATGGAAAAAGAAGAAGTGGTATATGGAAAGAATGGAATAGTAGCCTCGGGAAAAAAATGAACAATGCAGTTTTCAGGACTACAGTTGAGCCTAGAAATAATCATATAAGGTTAAGTAAGTCAAAAGGGTATGACAAATATCCTATGATATCATTTATACATGTTATCCTAAGATTGCTACCAATGAACATATTTCCACAGAAAAAGACACTCACAGACTTATCAAGTAAACTAATGGTTAGCCAAAAGGAAAGGAGGGAGGATTGGTAAATTAGGACTATGGGGTTAACATACATATACTAATATATGTTAAATGTATATAAACATATAACATATAAACTGTATAAATTATATAATCACCAATACCTTTAAAATATACATTCTGTTATCACATACATGGTAACAGGATCTGAAGATGAACAGACATTAGTAGGAATCATTGAGCAGATTCTGTACAGCCAGACCATCAAAACACTCTAATCAAATTTACTCCGATAAGAAATAGAAATTAAATTTAAAAACAAACATAGGTAAGGAGACATAAACTTCTGGGGGCTTGTCCCAGCACATCCCACTCTAATTCACAACCTCGGAACACTACCTCGAGGAAGACTCTTTTGCCCTAGTAATAAGAGTTGAGAACGTAATTATGCTGCCGCCTTGTGGCTGTTTCCCACAGCAGCAGCTTTAAGCCCAGTGCTAATGGTTGCTTAATAGTCACAAGGACTGCAGGGCTGTAAATGACACCTGCCCTCAAAAATGCATTGGGGTAGGGAATAGGAAAGAAAATTCAACACATGAGAAATTTTTCAAGTAGTCAATATGAAGAGGGAAGTTGTACTCACACTTTAACAAAAAAAGGAAAAGAAGAAAAAGGATATGCCTAAAGCTCAGTATAAGGAATTATTAGCCAAATGCGTATCCAACCTCCAAAAAGGTTTCAGGTGACACCAGTCAAATGGATAATAGCAAAAAGTCTACAAAGTATAAATGCTGAATGGGTTTTAGCCAACTCATACCTCCTCGCTGCTGGAGGGATGTAAAGTGGTAACAGCACTAACGAAAACTGAATGGAGCTGCTTGAAAAGGTAAAAATTCAGCTATCATATGATGCGGCAGAGCATCTTTTGGGCCTATAACCTAAGACCACCAGAATAGGAAAGACAGAGGCAGGCAAATGTGCACTGCAGCAATATTGAAATACCCAAGACATGGAAGCAAAAAAAAGGTCCATAAACAGATGACGGGAAAAAGAAGAAGTGGTATATGGACAGAATGGAATAGTAGCCTCGTGAAAAAAATGAACAATGCCGTTTTCAGGACTACAGTTGAGCCTAGAAATAATCATATAACGTTAAGTAAGTGAAAAGGGTATGACAAATATCCTATGATATCACTTATACATGTTATCCTAAGATTGCTACCAATGAACATATTTCCACAGAAAAACACACTCACAGACTTATCAAATAAACTAATGGTTAGCCAAAATGAAAGGTGGGAGGATGAGTAAATTAGGACTATCGGGTTAACATACATATACTAATGTATGTTAAATGTATATAAACATATAACAGATAAACTATATGAATTATATAATCACGAATACCGTTAAAATATACATTCTGTAATCACATACGTGGTAACAGGATGGAAAGATGAACAGAGATACGTATGAATCATTGAGCAGATTCTGTATAGCCAGACAATCTAAACACTCTAATCAAATTTACTCCGATAAGAAATAAAAATTAAATTTAAAAAACAAACATACGTAAGGAGACATAAACTTCTGGGGGCTTGTCCCAGCACATTCCACTCTAACTTACAACCTCGGAACACTACCTCCAGGAAGACTCAGTTGCCCTAGTAACAAGAGTTGAGAATGTAATAATGCTGCCGCCTTGTGGCTCTTTCCCACAACAGCAGCTTTAAACCCAGTGCCAACGGTTGCTTCTATAGTCACAAGGACTGCAGGGCTGTAAATGACACAGGCCCACAAAACATGCCCTGGTGTAGGGAATAGGCAAGAAAATTCAACACATGAGAAATTTTTCAAGAAGTCAATAAGAGGAGGGAAGTTGTACTCACTCTTTAAAAAAAAGGAAAACAAAAAAAAGGACATGCCTAAAGCTCAGTATAAGGAATTATTAGCCACATACATATTCAAATTCAAAAAGGTTTAAGCTCACAAGAGTCATGACCATCAGCAAAAAGTCTACAAACTATAAATGCTGAAGGGGTTTTAGAGAACTGTGTACCTTCTAGTTGCTGGTGGGATGTAAAGTGGCAACAGCACTAACGCAAACTAAATGGAGCTGCTTGAAAAGGTAAAAATTGAGCTACCATATGATGCGGCAGGGCACCTTTTGGGCCTATAACCTAAGACCACCAGAATCGGAAAGATAGAGGCAGGCAAATGTGCACTCCAGCAACATTGAAATAGCCAAGACATGAAAGCAAAAAAAAGGTCCATAAACATATGTATGGACAAAGACGAAGTGGTATATGGACAGAATGGAATAGTAGGCTCGTGAAAAAAATGAACAATGCCGTTTTCAGGACTACAGTTGAGCCTAGAAATAATCATATAACGTTAAGTAAGTGAAAAGGGTATGACAAATATCCTATGATGTCATTTATATATGTTATCGTAAAATTGCTACCAATGAACATATTTCCACAGAAAAAGACACTCACAGACTTATCAAATAAACTAATGGTTAGCCAAAATGAAAGGTGGGAGGATGGGTAAATTAGGACTATGGGGTTAACATACATATACTAATGTATGTTAAATGTATATAAACATATAACATATAAAGTATATGAATTATATAATCACGAATACCTTTAAAATATATATTCTGTAATCACATACATGGTAACAGGATCCTAAGATGAAGAAACATAAATATGAATCAATGAGCAGATTCTGTACAGCCAGAAAATAAAAACACTCTAATCAGATTTACTCCGATAAGAAATAGAAATTAAATTTAAAAAACAAACATAAGTAAGGAGAGATAAACTTCTGGGGGCTTGTCCCAGCACATTCCACTCTAATTTCCAACCTTGTAACACTACCTCCAGGAAGAGTCTTTTGCCCCATTAAGAAGAGTTGAGGACGTAATAATGCTGCCGCCATGTGGCTGTTTCCCACAGCAGCAGCTTTAAACCCAGTGCCAATGGTCGCCTACATAGTCACAAGGACTGCAGGGCTGTAAATGACACAGGCCCTCAAGAAATGCCCTGGGGTAGGGAATAGGCAAGAAAATTCAACACATGAGAAATTTTTCAAGAAGTCAATAAGAGGAGGGAAGTTGTACTCACTCTTTAAAAAAAAGGAAAACAAAAAAAGGACATGCCTAAAGCTCAGTATAAGGAATTATTAGCCACATGCAAATTCAAATTCAAAAAGGTTTCAGCTCACACCAGTCATAACCATCAGCAAAAAGTCTACAAACGATAAATGCTGAAGGGGTTTTAGAGAACTGTGTACCTTCAAGCTGCTGCTGGGATGTAACGTGGTAACAACACTAATGCAAACTGAATGGAGATGCTTGAAAAGGTAAAAATTGAGCTACCATATGATGCGGCATGGCACCTTTTGGGCCTATAACCTAAGACCACCAGAATCTGAAAAACACAGGCAGGCCAATGTGCACTGCAGCAATACTGAAATAGCCAAGACATGGAAGCAGAAAATAGGTCCATAAACAGATGAATGGACAAAGACGAAGTGGTATACGTACCAAATGTAATAGTAGCCTCGCGAAAAAAATGAACAATGCCGTTTTCAGGACTACAGTTGAGCCTAGAAATAATCATATAACGTTAAGTAAGTGAAAAAGGTATGACAAATATCCTATGATGTCATTTATATATGTTATCGTAAAATTGCTACCAATGAACATATTTCCACAGAAAAAGACACTCACAGACTTATCAAATAAACTAATGGTTAGCCAAAATGAAAGGTGGGAGGATGGGTAAATTAGGACTATGGGGTTAACATACATATACTAATGTATGTTAAATGTATATAAACATATAACATATAAAGTATATGAATTATATAATCACGAATACCTTTAAAATATATATTCTGTAATCACATACATGGTAACAGGATCCTAAGATGAAGAAACATAAATATGAATCAATGAGCAGATTCTGTACAGCCAGAAAATAAAAACACTCTAATCAGATTTACTCCGATAAGAAATAGAAATTAAATTTAAAAAACAAACATAAGTAAGGACAGATAAACTTCTGGGGGCTTGTCCCAGCACATTCCACTCTAATTTCCAACCTTGTAACACTACCTCCAGGAAGAGTCTTTTGCCCCATTAAGAAGAGTTGAGGACGTAATAATGCTGCCGCCATGTGGCTGTTTCCCACAGCAGCAGCTTTAAACCCAGTGCCAATGGTCGCCTACATAGTCACAAGGACTGCAGGGCTGTAAATGACACAGGCCCTCAAGAAATGCCCTGGGGTAGGGAATAGGCAAGAAAATTCAACACATGAGAAATTTTTCAAGAAGTCAATAAGAGGAGGGAAGTTGTACTCACTCTTTAAAAAAAAGGAAAACAAAAAAAGGACATGCCTAAAGCTCAGTATAAGGAATTATTAGCCACATGCAAATTCAAATTCAAAAAGGTTTCAGCTCACACCAGTCATAACCATCAGCAAAAAGTCTACAAACGATAAATGCTGAAGGGGTTTTAGAGAACTGTGTATCTTCAAGCTGCTGCTGGGATGTAACGTGGTAACAACACTAATGCAAACTGAATGGAGATGCTTGAAAAGGTAAAAATTGAGCTACCATATGATGCGGCATGGCACCTTTTGGGCCTATAACCTAAGACCACCAGAATCTGGAAAACACAGGCAGGCCAATGTGCACTGCAGCAATATTGAAATAGCCAAGACATGGAAGCAGAAAATAGGTCCATAAACAGATGAATGGACAAAGACGAAGTGGTATACGTACCAAATGTAATAGTAGCCTCGCGAAAAAAATGAACAATGCCGTTTTCAGGACTACAGTTGAGCCTAGAAATAATCATATAAGGTTAAGTAAGTGAAAAGGGTATGACAAACATCCTATGATATCATTTATACATGTTATCCTAAGATTGCTACCAATGAACATATTTCCACAGAAAAACACACTCACAGACTTACCAAAGAAACTAATGGTTAGCCAAAATGAAAGGTGGGAGGATGGGTAAATTAGGACTATGGGGTTAACATACATATACTAATGTATGTTAAATGTATATAAACATATAACAGATAAACTATATGAATTATATAATCACCGATACCTTGAAAATATACATTTTGTGATCACATACATGGTAACAGGATCCGAAGATGAACAGACGTATGTATGAATCATTGAGCAGATTCTGTACAGCCAGACAATCAAAAAACTCTAATGAAATTTACTCCGACAAGAAATATAAATTATGTTTAAAAAACAAACATAAGTAAGGAGACATAAACTTCTGGGGCTTGTCCCAGCACATTCTACTCTAATTTACAACCTTGGAAAACTGCCTCAAGGAAGACTCAGTTGCCCTAGTAACAAGAGTTGAGAACGTAATAATGCTGCCGCCTTGTGGCTGTTTCCCACAACAGCAGCTTTAAACCCAGTGCCAATGGTTGCTTATATAGTCACAAGGACTGCAGGGCTCTAAATGACACAGGCCCTCAAAACATGCCCTGGCGTAGGCAATAGGCAAGAAAATTCAACATATGAGAAATTTTTCAAGAAGTCAATAAGAGGAGGGAAGTTGTACTCACTCTTTAAAAAAAAAGGAAAAGAAAAAAAAGGACATGCCTAAAGCTCAGTATAAGGAATTATAAGCCACAAGCAAATTCAAATTCAAAAAGGTTTCAGTTCACACCAGTCATAACCATCAGCAAAAAGTCTACAAACGATAAATGCTGAGGGGGTTTTAGAGAATTGTGTACCTTCTGGCTGCTGGTGGGATGTAAAGTGGCAACAGCACTAACGCAAACTGAATGGAGCTGCTTGAAAAGGTAAAAATTGAGCTACCATATGATGCGGCAGGGCACCTTTTGGGCCTATAACCTAAGACCACCAGAATAGGAAAGACAGAGGCAGGCAAATGTGCACTGCAGCAATATTGAAAGAGCCAAGACATGGAAGCAAAAAAAACGTCCATAAACAGATGACGGGAAAAAGAAGAAGTGGTATATGGACAGAATGGAATAGTAGCCTCGGGAAAAAAATGAACAATACCGTTTTCAGGACTACAGTTGAGCCTAGAACTAATCATATAACGATAAGTAAGTCAAAAGGGTATGACAAATGTCCTATGATATCATTTATACATGTTATCCTAAGATTGCTACCAATGAACATATTTCCACAGAAAAAGACACTCACAGACTTATCAAATAAACTAATGGTTAGCCAAAATGAAGGGTGGGGGGATGGGTAAATTAGAACTATGGGGTTAACATAAATATACTAATGTAAGTTAAATGTACATAAACATATAACATATAAATGATATGAATTATATAATCACTAATCCCTTCAAAATATACATTCTGTAATCACATACATGGTAACAGGATCCGAAGATGAACAGACATATGTATGAATCATTGAGCAGATTCTGTACAGCCAGACAATCAAAACACTCTAATCAAATTTACTCCGATAAGAAGTAGAAAATAAATTTAAAAAACAAACATAAGTAAGGAGATATAAACTTCTGGGGGCTTGTCCCAGCACATTCCACTCTAGTTTACAACCTCGGAACACTACCTCCAGGAAGACTCTGCTGCCCTAGTAACAAGTGTTGAGAACGTAATAATGCTGCTGCCTTGTGGCTATTTCCCACAACAGCAGCTTTAAACCCAGTGCCAATGGTTGCTTATAGACTCACAAGGACTGCAGGGCTGTAAATGACACAGGCCCTCAAAAAATGCCCTGGGGTAGGGAATAGGCAAGAAAATTCAACACATGAGAAATTTTTCAAGAAGTCAATAAGAGGAGGGAGGTTGTACTCACTCTTTAAAAAAAAAGGAAAAGAAAAAAAGAGCATGCCTAAAGCTCAGTAAAGGAAATTATTAGCCATATGCAAATTCAAATTCAATAAGGTTTCAGCTCACACCAGTCATGACCAGCAGCAAAAAGTCTACAAACTATAAATGCTGAAGGGGTTTTAGAGAACTGTGTACCTTCTTGGTGCCGGTGGGATGTAAAGTGGTAAGAGCACTAACGAAAACTGAATGGAGCTGCTTGAAAAGGTAAAAATTGAGTTAACATATGATGCGGCAGGGCACCTTTTGGGCCTATAATATAAAACCACCAAAATCGGAAAGACAGATGCAGGCAAATAGGCACTGCAACAATATTGAAATAGCCAAGACATGGAAGCAAAAAAAAGGTCCATAAACAAATGAATGGACAAAGATGAAGTGGTATACGTACCAAATGGAATAGTAGCCTCGGGAAAAAAAGGAACAATGCCGTTTTCACGACTACAGTTGAGCCTACAAATAATCATATAAGGTTAAGTAAGTCAAAAGGGTATGACAAATATCCTATGATATCATTTATACATGTTATCCTAAGATTGCTACCAAAGAACATATTTCCACAGAAAAAGACACTCACAGACTTATCAAGTAAACTAATGGTTAGCCAAAAGGAAAGGTGGGAGGATGGGTAAATTAGGACTATGGGGTTAATATACATATACTAATGTATGTTAAATGTATATAAACATATAACAGATAAATTATATGAATTATATAATCACCAATACCTTTAAAATATACATTCTGTAATCACATACATGGTAACAGGGTCCAAAGGTGAACAGATATAAGTATGAATCATTGAGCAGATTCTGTACAGCCAGACAATCAACACACTCTAATCAAATTTACTCCGATAAGAAATAGAAACTAAATTTAAAAAACAAACATAAGTAAGGAGACATAAACTTCTGGGGGCTTGTCCCTGCACATTCCACTCTAATTTACAACCTCGGAACCCTACCTCCAGGAAGACTCTTTTGCCCAAGTAACAAGAGTAGAGAACGTAATAATGCTGCCGCCTTGTGGCTGTTTCGCACAAGAGCAGCTTTAAACCCACTGCTAATGGTTGCTTAATAGTCCCAAGGAATGCAGGGCTCTAAATGACACCTGCCCTCAAAAAATGCCCTGGGGTAGGGAATAGGCAGGAAAATTCAACACATGAGAAATTTTTCAAGAAGTCAAGAGAGGAGGGAAGTTGTACCTACTCTTTAACAAAAAAAGGAAACGAAGAAAAAGGATATGGTTAAAGCTCAGTATAAGGAATTATTAGCCACATGCGTTTCCAACCTCCAAAAAGGTTTCAGCTCACACCAGTCAAATGGCCATTAGCAAAAAGTCTACAAACTATAAATGCTGAATGGGTTTTAGACAACTCATACCTACTAGCTGCTGGTGGGATGTAAAGTGGTAAAAGCACTAACAAGAACTGAATGGAGCTGCTTTACAAGGTAAAAATTGAGCTACCATATGATGCGGCAGGGCACCTTTGAGCCTATAAACGAAGACCACCAGGATCGGAAAGACAGAGGCAGGCAAATGTGCACTGCAGTAATATTGAAATAGCCAAGACATGAAAGCAAAAAAAAAGGTCCATAAACATATGAATGGAAAAAGAAGAAGTGGTATATGGACAGAATGGAATAGTAAGCTCGGGAAAAAAATGAACAATGCCGTTTTCTGGACTACAGTTGAGCCTTGAAATAATCATATAAGGTTAAGTAAGTGAAAAGGGTATGACAAACAGCCTATGATATCATTTATACATGTTATCCTAAGATTGCTACCAATGAACATATTTCCACAGAAAAAGACACTCACAGACTTATCAAATAAACTAATGGTTAGCCAAAATGAAAGGTGGGAGGATGGGTAAATTAGGACTATGGGGTTAACATACATATACTAATGTATGTTAAATGTATATAAACATATAACATATAAATTACATGAATTATATCATCACCAATACCTTCAAAATATACATTTTGTGATCACATACATGGTAACAGTATCCGAAGATGAACAGACGTATGTATGAATCATTGAGCAGATTCTGTACAGCCAGACAATCAAAACACTCTAATGAAATTTACTCCGTCAAGAAATATAAATTAAGTTTAAAAAACAAACATAAGTAAGGAGACATAAACTTCTGGGGCTTGTCCCAGCACATTCTACTCTAATTTACAACCTTGGAAAACTGCCTCAAGGAAGACTCAGTTGCCCTAGTAACAAGAGTTGAGAACGTAATAATGCTGCCGCCTTGTGGCTGTTTCCCACAACAGCAGCTTTAAACCCAGTGCCAATGGTTGCTTATATAGTCACAAGGACTGCAGGGCTCTAAATGACACAGGCCCTCAAAACATGCCCTGGCGTAGGCAATAGGCAAGAAAATTCAACATATGAGAAATTTTTCAAGAAGTCAATAAGAGGAGGGAAGTTGTACTCACTCTTTAAAAAAAAGGAAAAGAAAAAAAAGGACATGCCTAAAGCTCAGTATAAGGAATTATAAGCCACAAGCAAATTCAAATTCAAAAAGGTTTCAGTTCACACCAGTCATAACCATCAGCAAAAAGTCTACAAACGATAAATGCTGAGGGGGTTTTAGAGAATTGTGTACCTTCTGGCTGCTGGTGGGATGTAAAGTGGCAACAGCACTAACGCAAACTGAATGGAGCTGCTTGAAAAGGTAAAAATTGAGCTACCATATGATGCGGCAGGGCACCTTTTGGGCCTATAACCTAAGACCACCAGAATAGGAAAGACAGAGGCAGGCAAATGTGCACTGCAGCAATATTGAAAGAGCCAAGACATGGAAGCAAAACAAAGGTCCATAAACAGATGACGGGAAAAAGAAGAAGTGGTATATGGACAGAATGGAATAGTAGCCTCAGGAAAAAAATGAACAATACCGTTTTCAGGACTACAGTTGAGCCTAGAACTAATCATATAACGATAAGTAAGTCAAAAGGGTATGACAAATGTCCTATGATATCATTTATACATGTTATCCTAAGATTGCTACCAATGAACATATTTCCACAGAAAAAGACACTCACAGACTTATCAAATAAACTAATGGTTAGCCAAAATGAAGGGTGGGGGGATGGGTAAATTAGAACTATGGGGTTAACATAAATATACTAATGTAAGTTAAATGTACATAAACATATAACATATAAATGATATGAATTATATAATCACTAATCCCTTCAAAATATACATTCTGTAATCACATACATGGTAACAGGATCCGAAGATGAACAGACATATGTATGAATCATTGAGCAGATTCTGTACAGCCAGACAATCAAAACACTCTAATCAAATTTACTCCGATAAGAAGTAGAAAATAAATTTAAAAAACAAACATAAGTAAGGAGATATAAACTTCTGGGGGCTTGTCCCAGCACATTCCACTCTAGTTTACAAACTCGGAACACTACCTCCAGGAAGACTCTGCTGCCCTAGTAACAAGTGTTGAGAACGTAATAATGCTGCTGCCTTGTGGCTATTTCCCACAACAGCAGCTTTAAACCCAGTGCCAATGGTTGCTTATAGACTCACAAGGACTGCAGGGCTGTAAATGACACAGGCCCTCAAAAAATGCCCTGGGGTAGGGAATAGGCCAGAAAATTCAACACATGAGAAATTTTTCAAGAAGTCAATAAGAGGAGGGAGGTTGTACTCACTCTTTAAAAAAAAAGGAAAAGAAAAAAAGAGCATGCCTAAAGCTCAGTAAAGGAAATTATTAGCCATATGCAAATTCAAATTCAATAAGGTTTCAGCTCACACCAGTCATGACCAGCAGCAAAAAGTCTACAAACTATAAATGCTGAAGGGGTTTTAGAGAACTGTGTACCTTCTTGGTGCCGGTGGGATGTAAAGTGGTAAGAGCACTAACGAAAACTGAATGGAGCTGCTTGAAAAGGTAAAAATTGAGTTAACATATGATGCGGCAGGGCACCTTTTGGGCCTATAATATAAAACCACCAAAATCGGAAAGACAGATGCAGGCAAATATGCACTGCAACAATATTGAAATAGCCAAGACATGGAAGCAAAAAAAAGGTCCATAAACAAATGAATGGACAAAGATGAAGTGGTATACGTACCAAATGGAATAGTAGCCTCGGGAAAAAAAGGAACAATGCCGTTTTCACGACTACAGTTGAGCCTACAAATAATCATATAAGGTTAAGTAAGTCAAAAGGGTATGACAAATATCCTATGATATCATTTATACATGTTATCCTAAGATTGCTACCAAAGAACATATTTCCACAGAAAAAGACACTCACAGACTTATCAAGTAAACTAATGGTTAGCCAAAAGGAAAGGTGGGAGGATGGGTAAATTAGGACTATGGGGTTAATATACATATACTAATGTATGTTAAATGTATATAAACATATAACAGATAAATTATATGAATTATATAATCACCAATACCTTTAAAATATACATTCTGTAATCACATACATGGTAACAGGGTCCAAAGGTGAACAGACATAAGTATGAATCATTGAGCAGATTCTGTACAGCCAGACAATCAACACACTCTAATCAAATTTACTCCGATAAGAAATAGAAACTAAATTTAAAAAACAAACATAAGTAAGGAGACATAAACTTCTGGGGGCTTGTCCCTGCACATTCCACTCTAATTTACAACCTCGGAACCCTACCTCCAGGAAGACTCTTTTGCCCAAGTAACAAGAGTAGAGAACGTAATAATGCTGCCGCCTTGTGGCTGTTTCGCACAAGAGCAGCTTTAAACCCACTGCTAATGGTTGCTTAATAGTCCCAAGGAATGCAGGGCTCTAAATGACACCTGCCCTCAAAAAATGCCCTGGGGTAGGGAATAGGCAGGAAAATTCAACACATGAGAAATTTTTCAAGAAGTCAAGAGAGGAGGGAAGTTGTACCTACTCTTTAACAAAAAAAGGAAACGAAGAAAAAGGATATGGTTAAAGCTCAGTATAAGGAATTATTAGCCACATGCGTTTCCAACCTCCAAAAAGGTTTCAGCTCACACCAGTCAAATGGCCATTAGCAAAAAGTCTACAAACTATAAATGCTGAATGGGTTTTAGACAACTCATACCTACTAGCTGCTGGTGGGATGTAAAGTGGTAAAAGCACTAACAAGAACTGAATGGAGCTGCTTTACAAGGTAAAAATTGAGCTACCATATGATGCGGCAGGGCACCTTTGAGCCTATAAACGAAGACCACCAGGATCGGAAAGACAGAGGCAGGCAAATGTGCACTGCAGTAATATTGAAATAGCCAAGACATGAAAGCAAAAAAAAAGGTCCATAAACATATGAATGGAAAAAGAAGAAGTGGTATATGGACAGAATGGAATAGTAAGCTCGGGAAAAAAATGAACAATGCCGTTTTCTGGACTACAGTTGAGCCTTGAAATAATCATATAAGGTTAAGTAAGTGAAAAGGGTATGACAAACAGCCTATGATATCATTTATACATGTTATCCTAAGATTGCTACCAATGAACATATTTCCACAGAAAAAGACACTCACAGACTTATCAAATAAACTAATGGTTAGCCAAAATGAAAGGTGGGAGGATGGGTAAATTAGGACTATGGGGTTAACATACATATACTAATGTATGTTAAATGTATATAAACATATAACATATAAATTACATGAATTATATCATCACCAATACCTTCAAAATATACATTTTGTGATCACATACATGGTAACAGTATCCGAAGATGAACAGACGTATGTATGAATCATTGAGCAGATTCTGTACAGCCAGACAATCAAAACACTCTAATGAAATTTACTCCGACAAGAAATATAAATTAAGTTTAAAAAACAAACATAAGTAAGGAGACATAAACTTCTGGGGCTTGTCCCAGCACATTCTACTCTAATTTACAACCTTGGAAAACTGCCTCAAGGAAGACTCAGTTGCCCTAGTAACAAGAGTTGAGAACGTAATAATGCTGCCGCCTTGTGGCTGTTTCCCACAACAGCAGCTTTAAACCCAGTGCCAATGGTTGCTTATATAGTCACAAGGACTGCAGGGCTCTAAATGACACAGGCCCTCAAAACATGCCCTGGCGTAGGCAATAGGCAAGAAAATTCAACATATGAGAAATTTTTCAAGAAGTCAATAAGAGGAGGGAAGTTGTACTCACTCTTTAAAAAAAAGGAAAAGAAAAAAAAGGACATGCCTAAAGCTCAGTATAAGGAATTATAAGCCACAAGCAAATTCAAATTCAAAAAGGTTTCAGTTCACACCAGTCATAACCATCAGCAAAAAGTCTACAAACGATAAATGCTGAGGGGGTTTTAGAGAATTGTGTACCTTCTGGCTGCTGGTGGGATGTAAAGTGGCAACAGCACTAACGCAAACTGAATGGAGCTGCTTGAAAAGGTAAAAATTGAGCTACCATATGATGCGGCAGGGCACCTTTTGGGCCTATAACCTAAGACCACCAGAATAGGAAAGACAGAGGCAGGCAAATGTGCACTGCAGCAATATTGAAAGAGCCAAGACATGGAAGCAAAACAAAGGTCCATAAACAGATGACGGGAAAAAGAAGAAGTGGTATATGGACAGAATGGAATAGTAGCCTCGGGAAAAAAATGAACAATACCGTTTTCAGGACTACAGTTGAGCCTAGAACTAATCATATAACGATAAGTAAGTCAAAAGGGTATGACAAATGTCCTATGATATCATTTATACATGTTATCCTAAGATTGCTACCAATGAACATATTTCCACAGAAAAAGACACTCACAGACTTATCAAATAAACTAATGGTTAGCCAAAATGAAGGGTGGGGGGATGGGTAAATTAGAACTATGGGGTTAACATAAATATACTAATGTAAGTTAAATGTACATAAACATATAACATATAAATGATATGAATTATATAATCACTAATCCCTTCAAAATATACATTTTGTAATCACATACATGGTAACAGGATCCGAAGATGAACAGACATATGTATGAATCATTGAGCAGATTCTGTACAGCCAGACAATCAAAACACTCTAATCAAATTTACTCCGATAAGAAGTAGAAAATAAATTTAAAAAACAAACATAAGTAAGGAGATATAAACTTCTGGGGGCTTGTCCCAGCACATTCCACTCTAGTTTACAAACTCGGAACACTACCTCCAGGAAGACTCTGCTGCCCTAGTAACAAGTGTTGAGAACGTAATAATGCTGCTGCCTTGTGGCTATTTCCCACAACAGCAGCTTTAAACCCAGTGCCAATGGTTGCTTATAGACTCACAAGGACTGCAGGGCTGTAAATGACACAGGCCCTCAAAAAATGCCCTGGGGTAGGGAATAGGCCAGAAAATTCAACACATGAGAAATTTTTCAAGAAGTCAATAAGAGGAGGGAAGTTGTACTCACTCTTTAAAAAAAAAGGAAAAGAAAAAAAGAGCATGCCTAAAGCTCAGTAAAGGAAATTATTAGCCATATGCAAATTCAAATTCAATAAGGTTTCAGCTCACACCAGTCATGACCAGCAGCAAAAAGTCTACAAACTATAAATGCTGAAGGGGTTTTAGAGAACTGTGTACCTTCTTGGTGCCGGTGGGATGTAAAGTGGTAAGAGCACTAACGAAAACTGAATGGAGCTGCTTGAAAAGGTAAAAATTGAGTTAACATATGATGCGGCAGGGCACCTTTTGGGCCTATAATATAAAACCACCAAAATCGGAAAGACAGATGCAGGCAAATATGCACTGCAACAATATTGAAATAGCCAAGACATGGAAGCAAAAAAAAGGTCCATAAACAAATGAATGGACAAAGATGAAGTGGTATACGTACCAAATGGAATAGTAGCCTCGGGAAAAAAAGGAACAATGCCGTTTTCACGACTATAGTTGAGCCTACAAATAATCATATAAGGTTAAGTAAGTCAAAAGGGTATGACAAATATCCTATGATATCATTTATACATGTTATCCTAAGATTGCTACCAAAGAACATATTTCCACAGAAAAAGACACTCACAGACTTATCAAGTAAACTAATGGTTAGCCAAAAGGAAAGGTGGGAGGATGGGTAAATTAGGACTATGGGGTTAATATACATATACTAATGTATGTTAAATGTATATAAACATATAACAGATAAATTATATGAATTATATAATCACCAATACCTTTAAAATATACATTCTGTAATCACATACATGGTAACAGGGTCCAAAGGTGAACAGACATAAGTATGAATCATTGAGCAGATTCTGTACAGCCAGACAATCAACACACTCTAATCAAATTTACTCCGATAAGAAATAGAAACTAAATTTAAAAAACAAACATAAGTAAGGAGACATAAACTTCTGGGGGCTTGTCCCTGCACATTCCACTCTAATTTACAACCTCGGAACCCTACCTCCAGGAAGACTCTTTTGCCCAAGTAACAAGAGTTGAGAACGTAATAATGCTGCCGCCTTGTGGCTGTTTCGCACAAGAGCAGCTTTAAACCCACTGCTAATGGTTGCTTAATAGTCCCAAGGAATGCAGGGCTCTAAATGACACCTGCCCTCAAAAAATGCCCTGGGGTAGGGAATAGGCAGGAAAATTCAACACATGAGAAATTTTTCAAGAAGTCAAGAGAGGAGGGAAGTTGTACCTACTCTTTAACAAAAAAAGGAAACGAAGAAAAAGGATATGGTTAAAGCTCAGTATAAGGAATTATTAGCCACATGCGTTTCCAACCTCCAAAAAGGTTTCAGCTCACACCAGTCAAATGGCCATTAGCAAAAAGTCTACAAACTATAAATGCTGAATGGGTTTTAGACAACTCATACCTACTAGCTGCTGGTGGGATGTAAAGTGGTAAAAGCACTAACAAGAACTGAATGGAGCTGCTTTACAAGGTAAAAATTGAGCTACCATATGATGCGGCAGGGCACCTTTGAGCCTATAAACGAAGACCACCAGGATCGGAAAGACAGAGGCAGGCAAATGTGCACTGCAGTAATATTGAAATAGCCAAGACATGAAAGCAAAAAAAAAGGTCCATAAACATATGAATGGAAAAAGAAGAAGTGGTATATGGACAGAATGGAATAGTAAGCTCGGGAAAAAAATGAACAATGCCGTTTTCTGGACTACAGTTGAGCCTTGAAATAATCATATAAGGTTAAGTAAGTGAAAAGGGTATGACAAACAGCCTATGATATCATTTATACATGTTATCCTAAGATTGCTACCAATGAACATATTTCCACAGAAAAAGACACTCACAGACTTACCAAAGAAACTAATGGTTAGCCAAAATGAAAGGTGGGAGGATGGGTAAATTAGGACTATGGGGTTAACATACATATACTAATGTATGTTAAATGTATATAAACGTATAACATATAAAGTATATGAATTATATAATCACGAATACCTTTAAAATATATATTCTGTAATCACATACATGGTAACAGGATCCGAAGATGAAGAAACATAAATATGAATCAATGAGCAGATTCTGTACAGCCAGAAAATCAAAACACTCTAATCAGATTTACTCCGATAAGAAATAGAAATTAAATTTAAAAAACAAACATAAGTAAGGAGACATAAACTTCTGGGGGCTTGTCCCAGCACATTCCACTCTAATTTCCAACCTTGGAACACTACCTCCAAGAAGAGTCTTTTGCCCCATTAACAAGAGTTGAGGACGTAATAATGCTGCCGCCATGTGGCTGTTTCCCACAGCAGCAGCTTTAAACCCAGTGCCAATGGTTGCTTACATAGTCACAAGGACTGCAGGGCTGTAAATGACACAGGCCCTCAAGAAATGCCCTGGGGTAGGGAATAGGCAAGAAAATTCAACACATGAGAAATTTTTCAAGAAGTCAATAAGAGGAGGGAAGTTGTACTCACTCTTTAAAAAAAAGGAAAACAAAAAAAAGGACATGCCTAAAGCTCAGTATAAGGAATTATTAGCCACATGCAAATTCAAATTCAAAAAGGTTTCAGCTCACACCAGTCATAACCATCAGCAAAAAGTCTACAAACGATAAATGCTGAAGGGGTTTTAGAGAACTGTGTACCTTCAAGCTGCTGCTGGGATGTAACGTGGTAACAACACTAATGCAAACTGAATGGAGATGCTTGAAAAGGTAAAAATTGAGCTACCATATGATGCGGCATGGCACCTTTTGGGCCTATAACCTAAGACCACCAGAATCTGAAAAACACAGGCAGGCAAATGTGCACTGCAGCAATATTGAAACAGCCAAGACATGGAAGCAGAAAATAGGTCCATAAACAGATGAATGGACAAAGACGAAGTGGTATACGTACCAAATGTAATAGTAGCCTCGCGAAAAAAATGAACAATGCCGTTTTCAGGACTACAGTTGAGCCTAGAAATAATCATATAAGGTTAAGTAAGTGAAAAGGGTATGACAAACATCCTATGATATCATTTATACATGTTATCCTAAGATTGCTACCAATGAACATATTTCCACAGAAAAACACACTCACAGACTTACCAAAGAAACTAATGGTTAGCCAAAATGAAAGGTGGGAGGATGGGTAAATTAGGACTATGGGGTTAACATACATATACTAATGTATGTTAAATGTATATAAACATATAACAGATAAACTATATGAATTATATAATCACCAATACCTTGAAAATATATATTTTGTGATCACATACATGGTAACAGGATCCGAAGATGAACAGACATATGTATGAATCATTGAGCAGATTCTGTACAGCCAGACAATCAAAACACTCTAATCAAATTTACTCCGACAAGAAGTATAAATTAAGTTTAAAAAACAAACATAAGTAAGGAGACATAAACTTCTGGGGCTTGTCCCAGCACATTCCACTCTAATTTACAACCTTGGAAAACTGCCTCCAGGAAGACTCAGTTGCCCTAGTAACAAGAGTTGAGAACGTAATAATGCTGCCGCCTTGTGGCTGTTTCCCACAACAGCAGCTTTAAACCCAGTGCCAATGGTTGCTTATATAGTCACAAGGACTGCAGGGCTCTAAATGACACAGGCCCTCAAAACATGCCCTGGCGTAGGCAATAGGCAAGAAAATTCAACATATGAGAAATTTTTCAAGAAGTCAATAAGAGGAGGGAAGTTGTACTCACTCTTTAAAAAAAAAGGAAAAGAAAAAAAGGACATGCCTAAAGCTCAGTATAAGGAATTATAAGCCACAAGCAAATTCAAATTTAAAAAGGTTTCAGTTCACACCAGTCATAACCATCAGCAAAAAGTCTACAAACGATAAATGCTGAGGGGGTTTTAGAGAACTGTGTACCTTCTGGCTGCTGGTGGGATGTAAAGTGGCAACAGCACTAACGCAAACTGAATGGAGCTGTGCTTGAAAAGGTAAAAATTGAGCTACCATATGATGCGGCAGGGCACCTTTTGGGCCTATAACCTAAGACCACCAGAATCGGAAAGACAGAGGCAGGCAAATGTGCACTGCAGCAATATTGAAAGAGCCAAGACATGGAAGCAAAAAAAGGTCCATAAACAGATGACGGGAAAAAGAAGAAGTGGTATATGGACAGAATGGAATAGTAGCCTCGGGAAAAATATGAACAATGCCGTTTTCAGGACTACAGTTGAGCCTAGAAATAATCATATAACGATAAGTAAGTCAAAAGGGTATGACAAATGTCCTATGATATCATTTATACATGTTATCCTAAGATTGCTACCAATGAACATATTTCCACAGAAAAAGACACTCACAGACTTATCAAATAAACTAATGGTTAGCCAAAATGAAAGGTGGGGGGATGGGTAAATTAGGACTATGGGGTTAACATGAATATACTAATGTAAGTTAAATGTACATAAACATATAACATATAAATGATATGAATTATGTAATCACCAATCCCTTCAAAATATACATTCTGTAATCACATACATGGTAACAGGTTCCGAAGATGAACAGACATATGTATGAATCATTGAGCAGATTCTGTACAGCCAGACAATCAAAACACTCTAATCAAATTTACTCCGATAAGAAGTAGAAAATAAATTTAAAAAACAAACATAAGTAAGGAGATATAAACTTCTGGGGGCTTGTCCCAGCACATTCCACTCTAGTTTACAACCTCGGAACACTACCTCCAGGAAGACTCTGCTGCCCTAGTAACAAGTGTTGAGAACGTAATAATGCTGCTGCCTTGTGGCTATTTCCCACAACAGCAGCTTTAAACCCAGTGCCAATGGTTGCTTATAGACTCACAAGGACTGCAGGGCTGTAAATGACACAGGCCCTCAAAAAATGCCCTGGGGTAGGGAATAGGCAAGAAAATTCAACACATGAGAAATTTTTCAAGAAGTCAATAAGAGGAGGGAGGTTGTACTCACTCTTTAAAAAAAAAGGAAAAGAAAAAAAGGGCATGCCTAAAGCTCAGTAAAGGAAATTATTAGCCATATGCAAATTCAAATTCAATAAGGTTTCAGCTCACACCAGTCATGACCAGCAGCAAAAAATCTACAAACTATAAATGCTGAAGGGGTTTTAGAGAACTGTGTACCTTCTTGGTGCCGGTGGGATGTAAAGTGGTAAGAGCACTAACGAAAACTGAATGGAGCTGCTTGAAAAGGTAAAAATTGAGTTAACATATGATGCGGCAGGGCACCTTTTGGGCCTATAATATAAAACCACCAAAATCGGAAAGACAGGTGCAGGCAAATATGCACTGCAACAATATTGAAATAGCCAAGACATGGAAGCAAAAAACAGGTCCATAAACAAATGAATGGACAAAGATGAAGTGGTATACGTACCAAATGGAATAGTAGCCTCGGGAAAAAAAGGAACAATGCCGTTTTCACGACTATAGTTGAGCCTACAAATAATCATATAAGGCTAAGTAAGTCAAAAGGGTATGACAAATATCCTATGATATCATTTATACATGTTATCCTAAGATTGCTACCAAAGAACATATTTCCACAGAAAAAGACACTCACAGACTTATCAAGTAAACTAATGGTTAGCCAAAAGGAAAGGTGGGAGGATGGGTAAATTAGGACTATGGGGTTAATATACATATACTAATGTATGTTAAATGTATATAAACATATAACAGATAAATTATATGAATTATATAATCACCAATACCTTTAAAATATACATTCTGTAATCACATACATGGTAACAGGGTCCAAAGGTGAACAGACATAAGTATGAATCATTGAGCAGATTCTGTACAGCCAGACAATCAACACACTCTAATCAAATTTACTCCGATAAGAAATAGAAACTAAATTTAAAAAACAAACATAAGTAAGGAGGCATAAACTTCTGGGGGCTTGTCCCTGCACATTCCACTCTAATTTACAACCTCGGAACCCTACCTCCAGGAAGACTCTTTTGCCCAAGTAACAAGAGTTGAGAACGTAATAATGCTGCCGCCTTGTGGCTGTTTCGCACAAGAGCAGCTTTAAACCCACTGCTAATGGTTGCTTAATAGTCCCAAGGAATGCAGGGCTCTAAATGACACCTGCCTTCAAAAAATGCCCTGGGGTAGGGAATAGGCAGGAAAATTCAACACATGAGAAATTTTTCAAGAAGTCAAGAGAGGAGGGAAGTTGTACCTACTCTTTAACAAAAAAAGGAAACGAAGAAAAAGGATATGGTTAAAGCTCAGTATAAGGAATTATTAGCCACATGCGTTTCCAACCTCCAAAAAGGTTTCAGCTCACACCAGTCAAATGGCCATTAGCAAAAAGTCTACAAACTATAAATGCTGAATGGGTTTTAGACAACTCATACCTACTAGCTGCTGGTGGGATGTAAAGTGGTAAAAGCACTAACAAGAACTGAATGGAGCTGCTTTACAAGGTAAAAATTGAGCTACCATATGATGCGGCAGGGCACCTTTGAGCCTATAAACGAAGACCACCAGGATCGGAAAGACAGAGGCAGGCAAATGTGCACTGCAGTAATATTGAAATAGCCAAGACATGAAAGCAAAAAAAAAGGTCCATAAACATATGAATGGAAAAAGAAGAAGTGGTATATGGACAGAATGGAATAGTAAGCTCGGGAAAAAAATGAACAATGCCGTTTTCTGGACTACAGCTGAGCCTTGAAATAATCATATAAGGTTAAGTAAGTGAAAAGGGTATGACAAACAGCCTATGATATCATTTATACATGTTATCCTAAGATTGCTACCAATGAACATATTTCCACAGAAAAAGACACTCACAGACTTATCAAATAAACTAATGGTTAGCCAAAATGAAAGGTGGGAGGATGGGTAAATTAGGACTATGGGGTTAACATACATATACTAATGTATGTTAAATGTATATAAACATATAACATATAAATTACATGAATTATATCATCACCAATACCTTCAAAATATACATTTTGTGATCACATACATGGTAACAGTATCCGAAGATGAACAGACGTATGTATGAATCACTGAGCAGATTCTGTACAGCCAGACAATCAAAACACTCTAAGAAAATTTACTCCGATAAGAAATAGAAATTAAATTTAAAAAACAAACATAAATAAGGAGACATAAACTTCTGGGGGCTTGTCCCAGGACATTCCTCTCTAATTTACAACCTGGGAACACTACCTCCAGGAAGACTCTGTTGCCCTAATAACAAGAGTTGAGAATGTAATAATGCTGCCGTCTTGTGGCTCTTTCCCACAACAGCAGCTTTAAACCCAGTGCCAATGGTTGGTTATATAGTCACAAGGACTGCAGGGCTGTAAATGACACAGGCCCTCAAGAAATGCCCTGGGGTAGGGAATAGGCAAGAAAATTCAACACATGAGAAATTTTTCAAGAAGTCAATAAGAGGAGGGAAGTTGTACTCACTCTTTAAAAAAAAGGAAAACAAAAAAAGGACATGCCTAAAGCTCAGTATAAGGAATTATTAGCCACATGCAAATTCAAATTCAAAAAGGTTTCAGCTCACACCAGTCATAACCATCAGCAAAAAGTCTACAAACGATAAATGCTGAAGGGGTTTTAGAGAACTGTGTACCTTCAAGCTGCTGCTGGGATGTAACGTGGTAACAACACTAATGCAAACTGAATGGAGATGCTTGAAAAGGTAAAAATTGAGCTACCATATGATGCGGCATGGCACCTTTTGGGCCTATAACCTAAGACCACCAGAATCTGAAAAACACAGGCAGGCCAATGTGCACTGCAGCAATACTGAAATAGCCAAGACATGGAAGCAGAAAATAGGTCCATAAACAGATGAATGGACAAAGACGAAGTGGTATACGTACCAAATGTAATAGTAGCCTCGCGAAAAAAATGAACAATGCCGTTTTCAGGACTACAGTTGAGCCTAGAAATAATCATATAAGGTTAAGTAAGTGAAAAGGGTATGACAAACATCCTATGATATCATTTATACATGTTATCCTAAGATTGCTACCAATGAACATATTTCCACAGAAAAACACACTCACAGACTTACCAAAGAAACTAATGGTTAGCCAAAATGAAAGGTGGGAGGATGGGTAAATTAGGACTATGGGGTTAACATACATATACTAATGTATGTTAAATGTATATAAACATATAACAGATAAACTATATGAATTATATAATCATCAATACCTTGAAAATATATATTTTGTGATCACATACATGGTAACAGGATCCGAAGATGAACAGACATATGTATGAATCATTGAGCAGATTCTGTACAGCCAGACAATCAAAACACTCTAATCAAATTTACTCCGACAAGAAGTATAAATTAAGTTTAAAAAACAAACATAAGTAAGGAGACATAAACTTCTGGGGCTTGTCCCAGCACATTCCACTCTAATTTACAACCTTGGAAAACTGCCTCCAGGAAGACTCAGTTGCCCTAGTAACAAGAGTTGAGAACGTAATAATGCTGCCGCCTTGTGGCTGTTTCCCACAACAGCAGCTTTAAACCCAGTGCCAATGGTTGCTTATATAGTCACAAGGACTGCAGGGCTCTAAATGACACAGGCCCTCAAAACATGCCCTGGCGTAGGCAATAGGCAAGAAAATTCAACATATGAGAAATTTTTCAAGAAGTCAATAAGAGGAGGGAAGTTGTACTCACTCTTTAAAAAAAAAGGAAAAGAAAAAAAAGGACATGCCTAAAGCTCAGTATAAGGAATTATAAGCCACAAGCAAATTCAAATTCAAAAAGGTTTCAGTTCACACCAGTCATAACCATCAGCAAAAAGTCTACAAACGATAAATGCTGAGGGGGTTTTAGAGAACTGTGTACCTTCTGGCTGCTGGTGGGATGTAAAGTGGCAACAGCACTAACGCAAACTGAATGGAGCTGTGCTTGAAAAGGTAAAAATTGAGCTACCATATGATGCGGCAGGGCACCTTTTGGGCCTATAACCTAAGACCACCAGAATCGGAAAGACAGAGGCAGGCAAATGTGCACTGCAGCAATATTGAAAGAGCCAAGACATGGAAGCAAAAAAAGGTCCATAAACAGATGACGGGAAAAAGAAGAAGTGGTATATGGACAGAATGGAATAGTAGCCTCGGGAAAAAAATGAACAATACCGTTTTCAGGACTACAGTTGAGCCTAGAACTAATCATATAACGATAAGTAAGTCAAAAGGGTATGACAAATGTCCTATGATATCATTTATACATGTTATCCTAAGATTGCTACCAATGAACATATTTCCACAGAAAAAGACACTCACAGACTTATCAAATAAACTAATGGTTAGCCAAAATGAAGGGTGGGGGGATGGGTAAATTAGAACTATGGGGTTAACATAAATATACTAATGTAAGTTAAATGTACATAAACATATAACATATAAATGATATGAATTATATAATCACTAATCCCTTCAAAATATACATTCTGTAATCACATACATGGTAACAGGATCCGAAGATGAACAGACATATGTATGAATCATTGAGCAGATTCTGTACAGCCAGACAATCAAAACACTCTAATCAAATTTACTCCGATAAGAAGTAGAAAATAAATTTAAAAAACAAACATAAGTAAGGAGATATAAACTTCTGGGGGCTTGTCCCAGCACATTCCACTCTAGTTTACAACCTCGGAACACTACCTCCAGGAAGACTCTGCTGCCCTAGTAACAAGTGTTGAGAACGTAATAATGCTGCTGCCTTGTGGCTATTTCCCACAACAGCAGCTTTAAACCCAGTGCCAATGGTTGCTTATAGACTCACAAGGACTGCAGGGCTGTAAATGACACAGGCCCTCAAAAAATGCCCTGGGGTAGGGAATAGGCAAGAAAATTCAACACATGAGAAATTTTTCAACAAGACAATAAGAGGAGGGAGGTTGTACTCACTCTTTAAAAAAAAAGGAAAAGAAAAAAAGAGCATGCCTAAAGCTCAGTAAAGGAAATTATTAGCCATATGCAAATTCAAATTCAATAAGGTTTCAGCTCACACCAGTCATGACCAGCAGCAAAAAGTCTACAAACTATAAATGCTGAAGGGGTTTTAGAGAACTGTGTACCTTCTTGGTGCCGGTGGGATGTAAAGTGGTAAGAGCACTAATGAAAACTGAATGGAGCTGCTTGAAAAGGTAAAAATTGAGTTAACATATGATGCGGCAGGGCACCTTTTGGGCCTATAATATAAAACCACCAAAATCGGAAAGACAGATGCAGGCAAATATGCACTGCAACAATATTGAAATAGCCAAGACATGGAAGCAAAAAAAAGGTCCATAAACAAATGAATGGACAAAGATGAAGTGGTATACGTACCAAATGGAATAGTAGCCTCGGGAAAAAAAGGAACAATGCCGTTTTCGCGACTACAGTTGAGCCTACAAATAATCATATAAGGTTAAGTAAGTCAAAAGGGTATGACAAATATCCTATGATATCATTTATACATGTTATCCTAAGATTGCTACCAATGAACATATTTCCACAGAAAAAGACACTCACAGACTTATCAAGTAAACTAATGGTTAGCCAAAAGGAAAGGTGGGAGGATGGGTAAATTAGGACTATGGGGTTAATATACATATACTAATGTATGTTAAATGTATATAAACATATAACAGATAAATTATATGAATTATATAATCACCAATACCTTTAAAATATACATTCTGTAATCACATACATGGTAACAGGGTCCAAAGGTGAACAGACATAAGTATGAATCATTGAGCAGATTCTGTACAGCCAGACAATCAACACACTCTAATCAAAATTACTCCGATAAGAAATAGAAACTAAATTTAAAAAACAAACATAAGTAAGGAGACATAAACTTCTGGGGGCTTGTCCCTGCACATTCCACTCTAATTTACAACCTCGGAACCCTACCTCCAGGAAGACTCTTTTGCCCAAGTAACAAGAGTAGAGAACGTAATAATGCTGCCGCCTTGTGGCTGTTTCGCACAAGAGCAGCTTTAAACCCACTGCTAATGGTTGCTTAATAGTCCCAAGGAATGCAGGGCTCTAAATGACACCTGCCCTCAAAAAATGCCCTGGGGTAGGGAATAGGCAGGAAAATTCAACACATGAGAAATTTTTCAAGAAGTCAAGAGAGGAGGGAAGTTGTACCTACTCTTTAACAAAAAAAGGAAACGAAGAAAAAGGATATGGTTAAAGCTCAGTATAAGGAATTATTAGCCACATGCGTTTCCAACCTCCAAAAAGGTTTCAGCTCACACCAGTCAAATGGCCATTAGCAAAAAGTCTACAAACTATGAATGCTGAATGGGTTTTAGACAACTCATACCTACTAGCTGCTGGTGGGATGTAAAGTGGTAAAAGCACTAAGAAGAACTGAATGGAGCTGCTTTACAAGGTAAAAATTGAGCTACCATATGATGCGGCAGGGCACCTTTGAGCCTATAAACGAAGACCACCAGGATCGGAAAGACAGAGGCAGGCAAATGTGCACTGCAGTAATATTGAAATAGCCAAGACATGAAAGCAAAAAAAAAGGTCCATAAACATATGAATGGAAAAAGAAGAAGTGGTATATGGACAGAATGGAATAGTAAGCTCGGGAAAAAAATGAACAATGCCGTTTTCTGGACTACAGTTGAGCCTTGAAATAATCATATAAGGTTAAGTAAGTGAAAAGGGTATGACAAACAGCCTATGATATCATTTATACATGTTATCCTAAGATTGCTACCAATGAACATATTTCCACAGAAAAAGACACTCACAGACTTATCAAATAAACTAATGGTTAGCCAAAATGAAAGGTGGGAGGATGGGTAAATTAGGACTATGGGGTTAACATACATATACTAATGTATGTTAAATGTATATAAACGTATAACATATAAAGTATATGAATTATATAATCACGAATACCTTTAAAATATATATTCTGTAATCACATACATGGTAACAGGATCCGAAGATGAAGAAACATAAATATGAATCAATGAGCAGATTCTGTACAGCCAGAAAATCAAAACACTCTAATCAGATTTACTCCGATAAGAAATAGAAATTAAGTTTAAAAAACAAACATAAGTAAGGAGACATAAACTTCTGGGGGCTTGTCCCAGCACATTCCACTCTAATTTCCAACCTTGGAACACTACCTCCAAGAAGAGTCTTTTGCCCCATTAACAAGAGTTGAGGACGTAATAATGCTGCCGCCATGTGGCTGTTTCCCACAGCAGCAGCTTTAAACCCAGTGCCAATGGTTGCTTACATAGTCACAAGGACTGCAGGGCGGTAAATGACACAGGCCCTCAAGAAATGCCCTGGGGTAGGGAATAGGCAAGAAAATTCAACACATGAGAAATTTTTCAAGAAGTCAATAAGAGGAGGGAAGTTGTACTCACTCTTTAAAAAAAAGGAAAACAAAAAAAAGGACATGCCTAAAGCTCAGTATAAGGAATTATTAGCCACATGCAAATTCAAATTCAAAAAGGTTTCAGCTCACACCAGTCATAACCATCAGCAAAAAGTCTACAAACGATAAATGCTGAAGGAGTTTTAGAGAACTGTGTACCTTCAAGATGCTGCTGGGATGTAACGTGGTAACAACACTAATGCAAACTGAATGGAGATGCTTGAAAAGGTAAAAATTGAGCTACCATATGATGCGGCATGGCACCTTTTGGGCCTATAACCTAAGACCACCAGAATCTGAAAAACACAGGCAGGCAAATGTGCACTGCAGCAATATTGAAACAGCCAAGACATGGAAGCAGAAAATAGGTCCATAAACAGATGAATGGACAAAGACGAAGTGGTATACGTACCAAATGTAATAGTAGCCTCGCGAAAAAAATGAACAATGCCGTTTTCAGGACTACAGTTGAGCCTAGAAATAATCATATAAGGTTAAGTAAGTGAAAAGGGTATGACAAACATCCTATGATATCATTTATACATGTTATCCTAAGATTGCTACCAATGAACATATTTCCACAGAAAAACACACTCACAGACTTACCAAAGAAACTAATGGTTAGCCAAAATGAAAGGTGGGAGGATGGGTAAATTAGGACTATGGGGTTAACATACATATACTAATGTATGTTAAATGTATATAAACATATAACAGATAAACTATATGAATTATATAATCACCAATACCTTGAAAATATATATTTTGTGATCACATACATGGTAACAGGATCCGAAGATGAACAGACATATGTATGAATCATTGAGCAGATTCTGTACAGCCAGACAATCAAAACACTCTAATCAAATTTACTCCGACAAGAAGTATAAATTAAGTTTAAAAAACAAACATAAGTAAGGAGACATAAACTTCTGGGGCTTGTCCCAGCACATTCCACTCTAATTTACAACCTTGGAAAACTGCCTCCAGGAAGACTCAGTTGCCCTAGTAACAAGAGTTGAGAACGTAATAATGCTGCCGCCTTGTGGCTGTTTCCCACAACAGCAGCTTTAAACCCAGTGCCAATGGTTGCTTATATAGTCACAAGGACTGCAGGGCTCTAAATGACACAGGCCCTCAAAACATGCCCTGGCGTAGGCAATAGGCAAGAAAATTCAACATATGAGAAATTTTTCAAGAAGTCAATAAGAGGAGGGAAGTTGTACTCACTCTTTAAAAAAAAAAGGAAAAGAAAAAAAAGGACATGCCTAAAGCTCAGTATAAGGAATTATAAGCCACAAGCAAATTCAAATTCAAAAAGGTTTCAGTTCACACCAGTCATAACCATCAGCAAAAAGTCTACAAACGATAAATGCTGAGGGGGTTTTAGAGAACTGTGTACCTTCTGGCTGCTGGTGGGATGTAAAGTGGCAACAGCACTAACGCAAACTGAATGGAGCTGTGCTTGAAAAGGTAAAAATTGAGCTACCATATGATGCGGCAGGGCACCTTTTGGGCCTATAACCTAAGACCACCAGAATCGGAAAGACAGAGGCAGGCAAATGTGCACTGCAGCAATATTGAAAGAGCCAAGACATGGAAGCAAAAAAAGGTCCATAAACAGATGACGGGAAAAAGAAGAAGTGGTATATGGACAGAATGGAATAGTAGCCTCGGGAAAAAAATGAACAATGCCGTTTTCAGGACTACAGTTGAGCCTAGAAATAATCATATAACGATAAGTAAGTCAAAAGGGTATGACAAATGTCCTATGATATCATTTATACATGTTATCCTAAGATTGCTAGCAATGAACATATTTCCACAGAAAAAGACACTCACAGACTTATCAAATAAACTAATGGTTAGCCAAAATGAAGGGTGGGGGGATGGGTAAATTAGAACTATGGGGTTAACATAAATATACTAATGTAAGTTAAATGTACATAAACATATAACATATAAATGATATGAATTATATAATCACTAATCCCTTCAAAATATACATTCTGTAATCACATACATGGTAACAGGATCCGAAGATGAACAGACATATGTATGAATCATTGAGCAGATTCTGTACAGCCAGACAATCAAAACACTCTAATCAAATTTACTCCGATAAGAAGTAGAAAATAAATTTAAAAAACAAACATAAGTAAGGAGATATAAACTTCTGGGGGCTTGTCCCAGCACATTCCACTCTAGTTTACAACCTCGGAACACTACCTCCAGGAAGACTCTGCTGCCCTAGTAACAAGTGTTGAGAACGTAATAATGCTGCTGCCTTGTGGCTATTTCCCACAACAGCAGCTTTAAACCCAGTGCCAATGGTTGCTTATAGACTCACAAGGACTGCAGGGCTGTAAATGACACAGGCCCTCAAAAAATGCCCTGGGGTAGGGAATAGGCAAGAAAATTCAACACATGAGAAATTTTTCAACAAGACAATAAGAGGAGGGAGGTTGTACTCACTCTTTAAAAAAAAAGGAAAAGAAAAAAAGAGCATGCCTAAAGCTCAGTAAAGGAAATTATTAGCCATATGCAAATTCAAATTCAATAAGGTTTCAGCTCACACCAGTCATGACCAGCAGCAAAAAGTCTACAAACTATAAATGCTGAAGGGGTTTTAGAGAACTGTGTACCTTCTTGGTGCCGGTGGGATGTAAAGTGGTAAGAGCACTAATGAAAACTGAATGGAGCTGCTTGAAAAGGTAAAAATTGAGTTAACATATGATGCGGCAGGGCACCTTTTGGGCCTATAATATAAAACCACCAAAATCGGAAAGACAGATGCAGGCAAATATGCACTGCAACAATATTGAAATAGCCAAGACATGGAAGCAAAAAAAAGGTCCATAAACAAATGAATGGACAAAGATGAAGTGGTATACGTACCAAATGGAATAGTAGCCTCGGGAAAAAAAGGAACAATGCCGTTTTCACGACTACAGTTGAGCCTACAAATAATCATATAAGGTTAAGTAAGTCAAAAGGGTATGACAAATATCCTATGATATCATTTATACATGTTATCCTAAGATTGCTACCAAAGAACATATTTCCACAGAAAAAGACACTCACAGACTTATCAAGTAAACTAATGGTTAGCCAAAAGGAAAGGTGGGAGGATGGGTAAATTAGGACTATGGGGTTAATATACATATACTAATGTATGTTAAATGTATATAAACATATAACAGATAAATTATATGAATTATATAATCACCAATACCTTTAAAATATACATTCTGTAATCACATACATGGTAACAGGGTCCAAAGGTGAACAGACATAAGTATGAATCATTGAGCAGATTCTGTACAGCCAGACAATCAACACACTCTAATCAAATTTACTCCGATAAGAAATAGAAACTAAATTTAAAAAACAAACATAAGTAAGGAGACATAAACTTCTGGGGGCTTGTCCCTGCACATTCCACTCTAATTTACAACCTCGGAACCCTACCTCCAGGAAGACTCTTTTGCCCAAGTAACAAGAGTAGAGAACGTAATAATGCTGCCGCCTTGTGGCTGTTTCGCACAAGAGCAGCTTTAAACCCACTGCTAATGGTTGCTTAATAGTCCCAAGGAATGCAGGGCTCTAAATGACACCTGCCCTCAAAAAATGCCCTGGGGTAGGGAATAGGCAGGAAAATTCAACACATGAGAAATTTTTCAAGAAGTCAAGAGAGGAGGGAAGTTGTAACTACTCTTTAACAAAAAAAGGAAACGAAGAAAAAGGATATGGTTAAAGCTCAGTATAAGGAATTATTAGCCACATGCGTTTCCAACCTCCAAAAAGGTTTCAGCTCACACCAGTCAAATGGCCATTAGCAAAAAGTCTACAAACTATAAATGCTGAATGGGTTTTAGACAACTCATACCTACTAGCTGCTGGTGGGATGTAAAGTGGTAAAAGCACTAACAAGAACTGAATGTAGCTGCTTTACAAGGTAAAAATTGAGCTACCATATGATGCGGCAGGGCACCTTTGAGCCTATAAACGAAGACCACCAGGATCGGAAAGACAGAGGCAGGCAAATGTGCACTGCAGTAATATTGAAATAGCCAAGACATGAAAGCAAAAAAAAAGGTCCATAAACATATGAATGGAAAAAGAAGAAGTGGTATATGGACAGAATGGAATAGTAAGCTCGGGAAAAAAATGAACAATGCCGTTTTCTGGACTACAGTTGAGCCTTGAAATAATCATATAAGGTTAAGTAAGTGAAAAGGGTATGACAAACAGCCTATGATATCATTTATACATGTTACCTAAGATTGCTACCAATGAACATATTTCCACAGAAAAAGACACTCACAGACTTATCAAATAAACTAATGGTTAGCCAAAATGAAAGGTGGGAGGATGGGTAAATTAGGACTATGGGGTTAACATACATATACTAATGTATGTTAAATGTATATAAACATATAACATATAAATTACATGAATTATATCATCACCAATACCTTCAAAATATACATTTTGTGATCACATACATGGTAATAGTATCCGAAGATGAACAGACGTATGTATGAATCATTGAGCAGATTCTGTACAGCCAGACAATCAAAACACTCTAATGAAATTTACTCCGACAAGAAATATAAATTAAGTTTAAAAAACAAACATAAGTAAGGAGACATAAACTTCTGGGGCTTGTCCCAGCACATTCTACTCTAATTTACAACCTTGGAAAACTGCCTCAAGGAAGACTCAGTTGCCCTAGTAACAAGAGTTGAGAACGTAATAATGCTGCCGCCTTGTGGCTGTTTCCCACAACAGCAGCTTTAAACCCAGTGCCAATGGTTGCTTATATAGTCACAAGGACTGCAGGGCTCTAAATGACACAGGCCCTCAAAACATGCCCTGGCGTAGGCAATAGGCAAGAAAATTCAACATATGAGAAATTTTTCAAGAAGTCAATAAGAGGAGGGAAGTTGTACTCACTCTTTAAAAAAAAGGAAAAGAAAAAAAAGGACATGCCTAAAGCTCAGTATAAGGAATTATAAGCCACAAGCAAATTCAAATTCAAAAAGGTTTCAGTTCACACCAGTCATAACCATCAGCAAAAAGTCTACAAACGATAAATGCTGAGGGGGTTTTAGAGAATTGTGTACCTTCTGGCTGCTGGTGGGATGTAAAGTGGCAACAGCACTAACGCAAACTGAATGGAGCTGCTTGAAAAGGTAAAAATTGAGCTACCATATGATGCGGCAGGGCACCTTTTGGGCCTATAACCTAAGACCACCAGAATAGGAAAGACAGAGGCAGGCAAATGTGCACTGCAGCAATATTGAAAGAGCCAAGACATGGAAGCAAAAAAAGGTCCATAAACAGATGACGGGAAAAAGAAGAAGTGGTATATGGACAGAATGGAATAGTAGCCTCGGGAAAAAAATGAACAATACCATTTTCAGGACTACAGTTGAGCCTAGAACTAATCATATAACGATAAGTAAGTCAAAAGGGTATGACAAATGTCCTATGATATCATTTATACATGTTATCCTAAGATTGCTACCAATGAACATATTTCCACAGAAAAAGACACTCACAGACTTATCAAATAAACTAATGGTTAGCCAAAATGAAGGGTGGGGGGATGGGTAAATTAGAACTATGGGGTTAACATAAATATACTAATGTAAGTTAAATGTACATAAACATATAACATATAAATGATATGAATTATATAATCACTAATCCCTTCAAAATATACATTCTGTAATCACATACATGGTAACAGGATCCGAAGATGAACAGACATATGTATGAATCATTGAGCAGATTCTGTACAGCCAGACAATCAAAACACTCTAATAAAATTTACTCCGATAAGAAGTAGAAAATAAATTTAAAAAACAAACATAAGTAAGGAGATATAAACTTCTGGGGGCTTGTCCCAGCACATTCCACTCTAGTTTACAACCTCGGAACACTACCTCCAGGAAGACTCTGCTGCCCTAGTAACAAGTGTTGAGAACGTAATAATGCTGCTGCCTTGTGGCTATTTCCCACAACAGCAGCTTTAAACCCAGTGCCAATGGTTGCTTATAGACTCACAAGGACTGCAGGGCTGTAAATGACACAGGCCCTCAAAAAATGCCCTGGGGTAGGGAATAGGCAAGAAAATTCAACACATGAGAAATTTTTCAAGAAGTCAATAAGAGGAGGGAGGTTGTACTCACTCTTTAAAAAAAAAGGAAAAGAAAAAAAGAGCATGCCTAAAGCTCAGTAAAGGAAATTATTAGCCATATGCAAATTCAAATTCAATAAGGTTTCAGCTCACACCAGTCATGACCAGCAGCAAAAAGTCTACAAACTATAAATGCTGAAGGGGTTTTAGAGAACTGTGTACCTTCTTGGTGCCGGTGGGATGTAAAGTGGTAAGAGCACTAACGAAAACTGAATGGAGCTGCTTGAAAAGGTAAAAATTGAGTTAACATATGATGCGGCAGGGCACCTTTTGGGCCTATAATATAAAACCACCAAAATCGGAAAGACAGATGCAGGCAAATATGCACTGCAACAATATTGAAATAGCCAAGACATGGAAGCAAAAAAAAGGTCCATAAACAAATGAATGGACAAAGATGAAGTGGTATACGTACCAAATGGAATAGTAGCCTCGGGAAAAAAAGGAACAATGCCGTTTTCACGACTATACTTGAGCCTACAAATAATCATATAAGGTTAAGTAAGTAAAAAGGGTATGACAAATATCCTATGATATCATTTATACATGTTATCCTAAGATTGCTACCAAAGAACATATTTCCACAGAAAAAGACACTCACAGACTTATCAAGTAAACTAATGGTTAGCCAAAAGGAAAGGTGGGAGGATGGGTAAATTAGGACTATGGGGTTAATATACATATACTAATGTATGTTAAATGTATATAAACATATAACATATAAATTATATGAATTATATAATCACCAATACCTTTAAAATATACATTCTGTAATCACATACATGGTAACAGGGTCCAAAGGTGAACAGACATAAGTATGAATCATTGAGCAGATTCTGTACAGCCAGACAATCAACACACTCTAATCAAATTTACTCCGATAAGAAATAGAAACTAAATTTAAAAAACAAACATAAGTAAGGAGACATAAACTTCTGGGGGCTTGTCCCTGCACATTCCACTCTAATTTACAACCTCGGAACCCTACCTCCAGGAAGACTCTTTTGCCCAAGTAACAAGAGTTGAGAACGTAATAATGCTGCCGCCTTGTGGCTGTTTCGCACAAGAGCAGCTTTAAACCCACTGCTAATGGTTGCTTAATAGTCCCAAGGAATGCAGGGCTCTAAATGACACCTGCCCTCAAAAAATGCCCTGGGGTAGGGAATAGGCAGGAAAATTCAACACATGAGAAATTTTTCAAGAAGTCAAGAGAGGAGGGAAGTTGTACCTACTCTTTAACAAAAAAAGGAAACGAAGAAAAAGGATATGGTTAAAGCTCAGTATAAGGAATTATTAGCCACATGCGTTTCCAACCTCCAAAAAGGTTTCAGCTCACACCAGTCAAATGGCCATTAGCAAAAAGTCTACAAACTATAAATGCTGAATGGGTTTTAGACAACTCATACCTACTAGCTGCTGGTGGGATATAAAGTGGTAAAAGCACTAACAAGAACTGAATGGAGCTGCTTTACAAGGTAAAAATTGAGCTACCATATGATGCGGCAGGGCACCTTTGAGCCTATAAACGAAGACCACCAGGATCGGAAAGACAGAGGCAGGCAAATGTGCACTGCAGTAATATTGAAATAGCCAAGACATGAAAGCAAAAAAAAAGGTCCATAAACATATGAATGGAAAAAGAAGAAGTGGTATATGGACAGAATGGAATAGTAAGCTCGGGAAAAAAATGAACAATGCCGTTTTCTGGACTACAGTTGAGCCTTGAAATAATCATATAAGGTTAAGTAAGTGAAAAGGGTATGACAAACAGCCTATGATATCATTTATACATGTTATCCTAAGATTGCTACCAATGAACATATTTCCACAGAAAAAGACACTCACAGACTTATCAAATAAACTAATGGTTAGCCAAAATGAAAGGTGGGAGGATGGGTAAATTAGGACTATGGGGTTAACATACATATACTAATGTATGTTAAATGTATATAAACATATAACATATAAATTACATGAATTATATCATCACCAATACCTTCAAAATATACATTTTGTGATCACATACATGGTAACAGTATCCGAAGATGAACAGACGTATGTATGAATCATTGAGCAGATTCTGTACAGCCAGACAATCAAAACACTCTAATCAAATTTACTCCGATAAGAAATAGAAATTAAATTTAAAAAACAAACATAAGTAAGGAGACATAAACTTCTGGGGGCTTGTCCCAGGACATTCCTCTCTAATTTACAACCTGGGAACACTACCTCCAGGAAGACTCTGTTGCCCTAATAACAAGAGTTGAGAATGTAATAATGCTGCCGTCTTGTGGCTCTTTCCCACAACAGCAGCTTTAAACCCAGTGCCAATGGTTGGTTATATAGTCACAAGGACTGCAGGGCTGTAAATGACACAGGCCCACAAAACATGCCCTGGGGTAGGGAATAGGCAAGAAAATTCAACACATGAGAAATTTTTCAAGAAGTCAATAAGAGGAGGGAAGTTGTACTCACTCTTTAAAAAAAAGGAAAACAAAAAAAGGACATGCCTAAAGCTCAGTATAAGGAATTATTAGCCACATGCAAATTCAAATTCAAAAAGGTTTCAGCTCACACCAGTCATGACCATCAGCAAAAAGTCTACAAACTATAAATGCTGAAGGGGTTTTAGAGAACTGTGTACCTTCTAGCTGCTGGTGGGATGTAAAGTCGTAACAGCACTAACGCAAACTGAACGGAGCTGCTTGAAAAGGTAAAAATTGAGCTACCATATGATGCGGCATGGCACCTTTGGGCCTATAACCTAAGACCAGCAGAATCAGAAACACAGAGGCAGGCAAATGTGCACTGCAGCAATATTGAAATAGCCAAGACATGGAAGCAAAGAAAAGGTCCATAAACAGGTGAATGGAAAAAGAAGAAGTGGTATATGGAAAGAATGGAATAGTAGCCTCGGGAAAAAAATGAACAATGCAGTTTTCAGGACTACAGTTGAGCCTAGAAATAATCATATAAGGTTAAGTAAGTCAAAAGGGTATGACAAATATCCTATGATATCATTTATACATGTTATCCTAAGATTGCTACCAATGAACATATTTCCACAGAAAAAGACACTCACAGACGTATCAAGTAAACTAATGGTTAGCCAAAAGGAAAGGTGGGAGGATTGGTAAATTAGGACTATGGGGTTAACATACATATACTAATATATGTTAAATGTATATAAACATATAACATATAAACTGTATAAATTATATAATCACCAATACCTTTAAAATATACATTCTGTTATCACATACATGGTAACAGGATCTGAAGATGAACAGACATTAGTAGGAATCATTGAGCAGATTCTGTACAGCCAGACCATCAAAACACTCTAATCAAATTTACTCCGATAAGAAATAGAAATTAAATTTAAAAACAAACATAGGTAAGGAGACATAAACTTCTGGGGGCTTGTCCCAGCACATCCCACTCTAATTCACAACCTCGGAACACTACCTCGAGGAAGACTCTTTTGCCCTAGTAATAAGAGTTGAGAACGTAATTATGCTGCCGCCTTGTGGCTGTTTCCCACAGCAGCAGCTTTAAGCCCAGTGCTAATGGTTGCTTAATAGTCACAAGGACTGCAGGGCTGTAAATGACACCTGCCCTCAAAAATGCATTGGGGTAGGGAATAGGAAAGAAAATTCAACACATGAGAAATTTTTCAAGTAGTCAATATGAAGAGGGAAGTTGTACTCACACTTTAACAAAAAAAGGAAAAGAAGAAAAAGGATATGCCTAAAGCTCAGTATAAGGAATTATTAGCCAAATGCGTATCCAACCTCCAAAAAGGTTTCAGGTGACACCAGTCAAATGGATAACAGCAAAAAGTCTACAAACTATAAATGCTGAATGGGTTTTAGCCAACTCATACCTCCTCGCTGCTGGAGGGATGTAAAGTGGTAACAGCACTAACGAAAACTGAATGGAGCTGCTTGAAAAGGTAAAAATTCAGCTATCATATGATGCGGCAGAGCATCTTTTGGGCCTATAACCTAAGACCACCAGAATAGGAAAGACAGAGGCAGGCAAATGTGCACTGCAGCAATATTGAAATACCCAAGACATGGAAGCAAAAAAAAGGTCCATAAACAGATGACGGGAAAAAGAAGAAGTGGTATATGGACAGAATGGAATAGTAGCCTCGTGAAAAAAATGAACAATGCCGTTTTCAGGACTACAGTTGAGCCTAGAAATAATCATATAACGTTAAGTAAGTGAAAAGGGTATGACAAATATCCTATGATATCACTTATACATGTTATCCTAAGATTGCTACCAATGAACATATTTCCACAGAAAAACACACTCACAGACTTATCAAATAAACTAATGGTTAGCCAAAATGAAAGGTGGGAGGATGAGTAAATTAGGACTATCGGGTTAACATACATATACTAATGTATGTTAAATGTATATAAACATATAACAGATAAACTATATGAATTCTATAATCACGAATACCGTTAAAATATACATTCTGTAATCACATACGTGGTAACAGGATGGAAAGATGAACAGAGATACGTATGAATCATTGAGCAGATTCTGTATAGCCAGACAATCTAAACACTCTAATCAAATTTACTCCGATAAGAAATAAAAATTAAATTTAAAAAACAAACATACGTAAGGAGACATAAACTTCTGGGGGCTTGTCCCAGCACATTCCACTCTAACTTACAACCTCGGAACACTACCTCCAGGAAGACTCTTTTGCCCAAGTAACAAGAGTTGAGAACGTAATAATGCTGCCGCCTTGTGGCTGTTTCGCACAAGAGCAGCTTTAAACCCACTGCTAATGGTTGCTTAATAGTCCCAAGGAATGCAGGGCTCTAAATGACACCTGCCTTCAAAAAATGCCCTGGGGTAGGGAATAGGCAGGAAAATTCAACACATGAGAAATTTTTCAAGAAGTCAAGAGAGGAGGGAAGTTGTACCTACTCTTTAACAAAAAAAGGAAACGAAGAAAAAGGATATGGTTAAAGCTCAGTATAAGGAATTATTAGCCACATGCGTTTCCAACCTCCAAAAAGGTTTCAGCTCACACCAGTCAAATGGCCATTAGCAAAAAGTCTACAAACTATAAATGCTGAATGGGTTTTAGACAACTCATACCTACTAGCTGCTGGTGGGATGTAAAGTGGTAAAAGCACTAACAAGAACTGAATGGAGCTGCTTTACAAGGTAAAAATTGAGCTACCACATGATGCGGCAGGGCACCTTTGAGCCTATAAACGAAGACCACCAGGATCGGAAAGACAGAGGCAGGCAAATGTGCACTGCAGTAATATTGAAATAGCCAAGACATGAAAGCAAAAAAAAAGGTCCATAAGCATATGAATGGAAAAAGAAGAAGTGGTATATGGACAGAATGGAATAGTAAGCTCGGGAAAAAAATGAACAATGCCGTTTTCTGGACTACAGCTGAGCCTTGAAATAATCATATAAGGTTAAGTAAGTGAAAAGGGTATGACAAACAGCCTATGATATCATTTATACATGTTATCCTAAGATTGCTACCAATGAACATATTTCCACAGAAAAAGACACTCACAGACTTATCAAATAAACTAATGGTTAGCCAAAATGAAAGGTGGGAGGATGGGTAAATTAGGACTATGGGGTTAACATACATATACTAATGTATGTTAAATGTATATAAACATATAACATATAAATTACATGAATTATATCATCACCAATACCTTCAAAATATACATTTTGTGATCACATACATGGTAACAGTATCCGAAGATGAACAGACGTATGTATGAATCATTGAGCAGATTCTGTACAGCCAGACAATCAAAACACTCTAAGAAAATTTACTCCGATAAGAAATAGAAATTAAATTTAAAAAACAAACATAAATAAGGAGACATAAACTTCTGGGGGCTTGTCCCAGGACATTCCTCTCTAATTTACAACCTGGGAACACTACCTCCAGGAAGACTCTGTTGCCCTAATAACAAGAGTTGAGAATGTAATAATGCTGCCGTCTTGTGGCTCTTTCCCACAACAGCAGCTTTAAACCCAGTGCCAATGGTTGGTTATATAGTCACAAGGACTGCAGGGCTGTAAATGACACAGGCCCTCAAGAAATGCCCTGGGGTAGGGAATAGGCAAGAAAATTCAACACATGAGAAATTTTTCAAGAAGTCAATAAGAGGAGGGAAGTTGTACTCACTCTTTAAAAAAAAGGAAAACAAAAAAAGGACATGCCTAAAGCTCAGTATAAGGAATTATTAGCCACATGCAAATTCAAATTCAAAAAGGTTTCAGCTCACACCAGTCATAACCATCAGCAAAAAGTCTACAAACGATAAATGCTGAAGGGGTTTTAGAGAACTGTGTACCTTCAAGCTGCTGCTGGGATGTAACGTGGTAACAACACTAATGCAAACTGAATGGAGATGCTTGAAAAGGTAAAAATTGAGCTACCATATGATGCGGCATGGCACCTTTTGGGCCTATAACCTAAGACCACCAGAATCTGAAAAACACAGGCAGGCCAATGTGCACTGCAGCAATACTGAAATAGCCAAGACATGGAAGCAGAAAATAGGTCCATAAACAGATGAATGGACAAAGACGAAGTGGTATACGTACCAAATGTAATAGTAGCCTCGCGAAAAAAATGAACAATGCCGTTTTCAGGACTACAGTTGAGCCTAGAAATAATCATATAAGGTTAAGTAAGTGAAAAGGGTATGACAAACATCCTATGATATCATTTATACATGTTATCCTAAGATTGCTACCAATGAACATATTTCCACAGAAAAACACACTCACAGACTTACCAAAGAAACTAATGGTTAGCCAAAATGAAAGGTGGGAGGATGGGTAAATTAGGACTATGGGGTTAACATACATATACTAATGTATGTTAAATGTATATAAACATATAACAGATAAACTATATGAATTATATAATCATCAATACCTTGAAAATATATATTTTGTGATCACATACATGGTAACAGGATCCGAAGATGAACAGACATATGTATGAATCATTGAGCAGATTCTGTACAGCCAGACAATCAAAACACTCTAATCAAATTTACTCCGACAAGAAGTATAAATTAAGTTTAAAAAACAAACATAAGTAAGGAGACATAAACTTCTGGGGCTTGTCCCAGCACATTCCACTCTAATTTACAACCTTGGAAAACTGCCTCCAGGAAGACTCAGTTGCCCTAGTAACAAGAGTTGAGAACGTAATAATGCTGCCGCCTTGTGGCTGTTTCCCACAACAGCAGCTTTAAACCCAGTGCCAATGGTTGCTTATATAGTCACAAGGACTGCAGGGCTCTAAATGACACAGGCCCTCAAAACATGCCCTGGCGTAGGCAATAGGCAAGAAAATTCAACATATGAGAAATTTTTCAAGAAGTCAATAAGAGGAGGGAAGTTGTACTCACTCTTTAAAAAAAAAGGAAAAGAAAAAAAAGGACATGCCTAAAGCTCAGTATAAGGAATTATAAGCCACAAGCAAATTCAAATTCAAAAAGGTTTCAGTTCACACCAGTCATAACCATCAGCAAAAAGTCTACAAACGATAAATGCTGAGGGGGTTTTAGAGAACTGTGTACCTTCTGGCTGCTGGTGGGATGTAAAGTGGCAACAGCACTAACGCAAACTGAATGGAGCTGTGCTTGAAAAGGTAAAAATTGAGCTACCATATGATGCGGCAGGGCACCTTTTGGGCCTATAACCTAAGACCACCAGAATCGGAAAGACAGAGGCAGGCAAATGTGCACTGCAGCAATATTGAAAGAGCCAAGACATGGAAGCAAAAAAAGGTCCATAAACAGATGACGGGAAAAAGAAGAAGTGGTATATGGACAGAATGGAATAGTAGCCTCGGGAAAAAAATGAACAATGCCGTTTTCAGGACTACAGTTGAGCCTAGAAATAATCATATAACGATAAGTAAGTCAAAAGGGTATGACAAATGTCCTATGATATCATTTATACATGTTATCCTAAGATTGCTACCAATGAACATATTTCCACAGAAAAAGACACTCACAGACTTATCAAATAAACTAATGGTTAGCCAAAATGAAAGGTGGGGGGATGGGTAAATTAGGACTATGGGGTTAACATGAATATACTAATGTAAGTTAAATGTACATAAACATATAACATATAAATGATATGAATTATGTAATCACTAATCCCTTCAAAATATACATTCTGTAATCACATACATGGTAACAGGATCCGAAGATGAACAGACATATGTATGAATCATTGAGCAGATTCTGTACAGCCAGACAATCAAAACACTCTAATCAAATTTACTCCGATAAGAAGTAGAAAATAAATTTAAAAAACAAACATAAGTAAGGAGATATAAACTTCTGGGGGCTTGTCCCAGCACATTCCACTCTAGTTTACAACCTTGGAACACTACCTCCAGGAAGACTCTGCTGCCCTAGTAACAAGTGTTGAGAACGTAATAATGCTGCTGCCTTGTGGCTATTTCCCACAACAGCAGCTTTAAACCCAGTGCCAATGGTTGCTTATAGACTCACAAGGACTGCAGGGCTGTAAATGACACAGGCCCTCCAAAAATGCCCTGGGGTAGGGAATAGGCAAGAAAATTCAACACATGAGAAATTTTTCAAGAAGTCAATAAGAGGAGGGAGGTTGTACTCACTCTTTAAAAAAAAAGGAAAAGAAAAAAAGGGCATGCCTAAAGCTCAGTAAAGGAAATTATTAGCCATATGCAAATTCAAATTCAATAAGGTTTCAGCTCACACCAGTCATGACCAGCAGCAAAAAGTCTACAAACTATAAATGCTGAAGGGGTTTTAGAGAACTGTGTACCTTCTTGGTGCCGGTGGGATGTAAAGTGGTAAGAGCACTAACGAAAACTGAATGGAGCTGCTTGAAAAGGTAAAAATTGAGTTAACATATGATGCGGCAGGGCACCTTTTGGGCCTATAATATAAAACCACCAAAATCGGAAAGACAGATGCAGGCAAATATGCACTGCAACAATATTGAAATAGCCAAGACATGGAAGCAAAAAAAAGGTCCATAAACAAATGAATGGACAAAGATGAAGTGGTATACGTACCAAATGGAATAGTAGCCTCGGGAAAAAAAGGAACAATGCCGTTTTCACGACTACAGTTGAGCCTACAAATAATCATATAAGGCTAAGTAAGTCAAAAGGGTATGACAAATATCCTATGATATCATTTATACATGTTATCCTAAGATTGCTACCAAAGAACATATTTCCACAGAAAAAGACACTCACAGACTTATCAAGTAAACTAATGGTTAGCCAAAAGGAAAGGTGGGAGGATGGGTAAATTAGGACTATGGGGTTAATATACATATACTAATGTATGTTAAATGTATATAAACATATAACAGATAAATTATATGAATTATATAATCACCAATACCTTTAAAATATACATTCTGTAATCACATACATGGTAACAGGGTCCAAAGGTGAACAGACATAAGTATGAATCATTGAGCAGATTCTGTACAGCCAGACAATCAACACACTCTAATCAAATTTACTCCGATAAGAAATAGAAACTAAATTTAAAAAACAAACATAAGTAAGGAGGCATAAACTTCTGGGGGCTTGTCCCTGCACATTCCACTCTAATTTACAACCTCGGAACCCTACCTCCAGGAAGACTCTTTTGCCCAAGTAACAAGAGTTGAGAACGTAATAATGCTGCCGCCTTGTGGCTGTTTCGCACAAGAGCAGCTTTAAACCCACTGCTAATGGTTGCTTAATAGTCCCAAGGAATGCAGGGCTCTAAATGACACCTGCCTTCAAAAAATGCCCTGGGGTAGGGAATAGGCAGGAAAATTCAACACATGAGAAATTTTTCAAGAAGTCAAGAGAGGAGGGAAGTTGTACCTACTCTTTAACAAAAAAAGGAAACGAAGAAAAAGGATATGGTTAAAGCTCAGTATAAGGAATTATTAGCCACATGCGTTTCCAACCTCCAAAAAGGTTTCAGCTCACACCAGTCAAATGGCCATTAGCAAAAAGTCTACAAACTATAAATGCTGAATGGGTTTTAGACAACTCATACCTACTAGCTGCTGGTGGGATGTAAAGTGGTAAAAGCACTAACAAGAACTGAATGGAGCTGCTTTACAAGGTAAAAATTGAGCTACCATATGATGCGGCAGGGCACCTTTGAGCCTATAAACGAAGACCACCAGGATCGGAAAGACAGAGGCAGGCAAATGTGCACTGCAGTAATATTGAAATAGCCAAGACATGAAAGCAAAAAAAAAGGTCCATAAACATATGAATGGAAAAAGAAGAAGTGGTATATGGACAGAATGGAATAGTAAGCTCGGGAAAAAAATGAACAATGCCGTTTTCTGGACTACAGCTGAGCCTTGAAATAATCATATAAGGTTAAGTAAGTGAAAAGGGTATGACAAACAGCCTATGATATCATTTATACATGTTATCCTAAGATTGCTACCAATGAACATATTTCCACAGAAAAAGACACTCACAGACTTATCAAATAAACTAATGGTTAGCCAAAATGAAAGGTGGGAGGATGGGTAAATTAGGACTATGGGGTTAACATACATATACTAATGTATGTTAAATGTATATAAACATATAACATATAAATTACATGAATTATATCATCACCAATACCTTCAAAATATACATTTTGTGATCACATACATGGTAACAGTATCCGAAGATGAACAGACGTATGTATGAATCATTGAGCAGATTCTGTACAGCCAGACAATCAAAACACTCTAAGAAAATTTACTCCGATAAGAAATAGAAATTAAATTTAAAAAACAAACATAAATAAGGAGACATAAACTTCTGGGGGCTTGTCCCAGGACATTCCTCTCTAATTTACGACCTGGGAACACTACCTCCAGGAAGACTCTGTTGCCCTAATAACAAGAGTTGAGAATGTAATAATGCTGCCGTCTTGTGGCTCTTTCCCACAACAGCAGCTTTAAACCCAGTGCCAATGGTTGGTTATATAGTCACAAGGACTGCAGGGCTGTAAATGACACAGGCCCTCAAGAAATGCCCTGGGGTAGGGAATAGGCAAGAAAATTCAACACATGAGAAATTTTTCAAGAAGTCAATAAGAGGAGGGAAGTTGTACTCACTCTTTAAAAAAAAGGAAAACAAAAAAAGGACATGCCTAAAGCTCAGTATAAGGAATTATTAGCCACATGCAAATTCAAATTCAAAAAGGTTTCAGCTCACACCAGTCATAACCATCAGCAAAAAGTCTACAAACGATAAATGCTGAAGGGGTTTTAGAGAACTGTGTACCTTCAAGCTGCTGCTGGGATGTAACGTGGTAACAACACTAATGCAAACTGAATGGAGATGCTTGAAAAGGTAAAAATTGAGCTACCATATGATGCGGCATGGCACCTTTTGGGCCTATAACCTAAGACCACCAGAATCTGAAAAACACAGGCAGGCCAATGTGCACTGCAGCAATACTGAAATAGCCAAGACATGGAAGCAGAAAATAGGTCCATAAACAGATGAATGGACAAAGACGAAGTGGTATACGTACCAAATGTAATAGTAGCCTCGCGAAAAAAATGAACAATGCCGTTTTCAGGACTACAGTTGAGCCTAGAAATAATCATATAAGGTTAAGTAAGTGAAAAGGGTATGACAAACATCCTATGATATCATTTATACATGTTATCCTAAGATTGCTACCAATGAACATATTTCCACAGAAAAACACACTCACAGACTTACCAAAGAAACTAATGGTTAGCCAAAATGAAAGGTGGGAGGATGGGTAAATTAGGACTATGGGGTTAACATACATATACTAATGTATGTTAAATGTATATAAACATATAACAGATAAACTATATGAATTATATAATCATCAATACCTTGAAAATATATATTTTGTGATCACATACATGGTAACAGGATCCGAAGATGAACAGACATATGTATGAATCATTGAGCAGATTCTGTACAGCCAGACAATCAAAACACTCTAATCAAATTTACTCCGACAAGAAGTATAAATTAAGTTTAAAAAACAAACATAACTAAGGAGACATAAACTTCTGGGGCTTGTCCCAGCACATTCCACTCTAATTTACAACCTTGGAAAACTGCCTCCAGGAAGACTCAGTTGCCCTAGTAACAAGAGTTGAGAACGTAATAATGCTGCCGCCTTGTGGCTGTTTCCCACAACAGCAGCTTTAAACCCAGTGCCAATGGTTGCTTATATAGTCACAAGGACTGCAGGGCTCTAAATGACACAGGCCCTCAAAACATGCCCTGGCGTAGGCAATAGGCAAGAAAATTCAACATATGAGAAATTTTTCAAGAAGTCAATAAGAGGAGGGAAGTTGTACTAACTCTTTAAAAAAAAAGGAAAAGAAAAAAAAGGACATGCCTAAAGCTCAGTATAAGGAATTATAAGCCACAAGCAAATTCAAATTCAAAAAGGTTTCAGTTCACACCAGTCATAACCATCAGCAAAAAGTCTACAAACGATAAATGCTGAGGGGGTTTTAGAGAACTGTGTACCTTCTGGCTGCTGGTGGGATGTAAAGTGGCAACAGCACTAACGCAAACTGAATGGAGCTGTGCTTGAAAAGGTAAAAATTGAGCTACCATATGATGCGGCAGGGCACCTTTTGGGCCTATAACCTAAGACCACCAGAATCGGAAAGACAGAGGCAGGCAAATGTGCACTGCAGCAATATTGAAAGAGCCAAGACATGGAAGCAAAAAAAGGTCCATAAACAGATGACGGGAAAAAGAAGAAGTGGTATATGGACAGAATGGAATAGTAGCCTCGGGAAAAAAATGAACAATGCCGTTTTCAGGACTACAGTTGAGCCTAGAAATAATCATATAACGATAAGTAAGTCAAAAGGGTATGACAAATGTCCTATGATATCATTTATACATGTTATCCTAAGATTGCTACCAATGAACATATTTCCACAGAAAAAGACACTCACAGACTTATCAAATAAACTAATGGTTAGCCAAAATGAAAGGTGGGGGGATGGGTAAATTAGGACTATGGGGTTAACATGAATATACTAATGTAAGTTAAATGTACATAAACATATAACATATAAATGATATGAATTATGTAATCACTAATCCCTTCAAAATATACATTCTGTAATCACATACATGGTAACAGGATCCGAAGATGAACAGACATATGTATGAATCATTGAGCAGATTCTGTACAGCCAGACAATCAAAACACTCTAATCAAATTTACTCCGATAAGAAGTAGAAAATAAATTTAAAAAACAAACATAAGTAAGGAGATATAAACTTCTGGGGGCTTGTCCCAGCACATTCCACTCTAGTTTACAACCTTGGAACACTACCTCCAGGAAGACTCTGCTGCCCTAGTAACAAGTGTTGAGAACGTAATAATGCTGCTGCCTTGTGGCTATTTCCCACAACAGCAGCTTTAAACCCAGTGCCAATGGTTGCTTATAGACTCACAAGGACTGCAGGGCTGTAAATGACACAGGCCCTCCAAAAATGCCCTGGGGTAGGGAATAGGCAAGAAAATTCAACACATGAGAAATTTTTCAAGAAGTCAATAAGAGGAGGGAGGTTGTACTCACTCTTTAAAAAAAAAGGAAAAGAAAAAAAGGGCATGCCTAAAGCTCAGTAAAGGAAATTATTAGCCATATGCAAATTCAAATTCAATAAGGTTTCAGCTCACACCAGTCATGACCAGCAGCAAAAAGTCTACAAACTATAAATGCTGAAGGGGTTTTAGAGAACTGTGTACCTTCTTGGTGCCGGTGGGATGTAAAGTGGTAAGAGCACTAACGAAAACTGAATGGAGCTGCTTGAAAAGGTAAAAATTGAGTTAACATATGATGCGGCAGGGCACCTTTTGGGCCTATAATATAAAACCACCAAAATCGGAAAGACAGATGCAGGCAAATATGCACTGCAACAATATTGAAATAGCCAAGACATGGAAGCAAAAAAAAGGTCCATAAACAAATGAATGGACAAAGATGAAGTGGTATACGTACCAAATGGAATAGTAGCCTCGGGAAAAAAAGGAACAATGCCGTTTTCACGACTACAGTTGAGCCTACAAATAATCATATAAGGCTAAGTAAGTCAAAAGGGTATGACAAATATCCTATGATATCATTTATACATGTTATCCTAAGATTGCTACCAAAGAACATATTTCCACAGAAAAAGACACTCACAGACTTATCAAGTAAACTAATGGTTAGCCAAAAGGAAAGGTGGGAGGATGGGTAAATTAGGACTATGGGGTTAATATACATATACTAATGTATGTTAAATGTATATAAACATATAACAGATAAATTATATGAATTATATAATCACCAATACCTTTAAAATATACATTCTGTAATCACATACATGGTAACAGGGTCCAAAGGTGAACAGACATAAGTATGAATCATTGAGCAGATTCTGTACAGCCAGACAATCAACACACTCTAATCAAATTTACTCCGATAAGAAATAGAAACTAAATTTAAAAAACAAACATAAGTAAGGAGGCATAAACTTCTGGGGGCTTGTCCCTGCACATTCCACTCTAATTTACAACCTCGGAACCCTACCTCCAGGAAGACTCTTTTGCCCAAGTAACAAGAGTTGAGAACGTAATAATGCTGCCGCCTTGTGGCTGTTTCGCACAAGAGCAGCTTTAAACCCACTGCTAATGGTTGCTTAATAGTCCCAAGGAATGCAGGGCTCTAAATGACACCTGCCTTCAAAAAATGCCCTGGGGTAGGGAATAGGCAGGAAAATTCAACACATGAGAAATTTTTCAAGAAGTCAAGAGAGGAGGGAAGTTGTACCTACTCTTTAACAAAAAAAGGAAACGAAGAAAAAGGATATGGTTAAAGCTCAGTATAAGGAATTATTAGCCACATGCGTTTCCAACCTCCAAAAAGGTTTCAGCTCACACCAGTCAAATGGCCATTAGCAAAAAGTCTACAAACTATAAATGCTGAATGGGTTTTAGACAACTCATACCTACTAGCTGCTGGTGGGATGTAAAGTGGTAAAAGCACTAACAAGAACTGAATGGAGCTGCTTTACAAGGTAAAAATTGAGCTACCATATGATGCGGCAGGGCACCTTTGAGCCTATAAACGAAGACCACCAGGATCGGAAAGACAGAGGCAGGCAAATGTGCACTGCAGTAATATTGAAATAGCCAAGACATGAAAGCAAAAAAAAAGGTCCATAAACATATGAATGGAAAAAGAAGAAGTGGTATATGGACAGAATGGAATAGTAAGCTCGGGAAAAAAATGAACAATGCCGTTTTCTGGACTACAGCTGAGCCTTGAAATAATCATATAAGGTTAAGTAAGTGAAAAGGGTATGACAAACAGCCTATGATATCATTTATACATGTTATCCTAAGATTGCTACCAATGAACATATTTCCACAGAAAAAGACACTCACAGACTTATCAAATAAACTAATGGTTAGCCAAAATGAAAGGTGGGAGGATGGGTAAATTAGGACTATGGGGTTAACATACATATACTAATGTATGTTAAATGTATATAAACATATAACATATAAATTACATGAATTATATCATCACCAATACCTTCAAAATATACATTTTGTGATCACATACATGGTAACAGTATCCTAAGATGAACAGACGTATGTATGAATCATTGAGCAGATTCTGTACAGCCAGACAATCAAAACACTCTAAGAAAATTTACTCCGATAAGAAATAGAAATTAAATTTAAAAAACAAACATAAATAAGGTGACATAAACTTCTGGGGGCTTGTCCCAGGACATTCCTCTCTAATTTACGACCTGGGAACACTACCTCCAGGAAGACTCTGTTGCCCTAATAACAAGAGTTGAGAATGTAATAATGCTGCCGTCTTGTGGCTCTTTCCCACAACAGCAGCTTTAAACCCAGTGCCAATGGTTGGTTATATAGTCACAAGGACTGCAGGGCTGTAAATGACACAGGCCCTCAAGAAATGCCCTGGGGTAGGGAATAGGCAAGAAAATTCAACACATGAGAAATTTTTCAAGAAGTCAATAAGAGGAGGGAAGTTGTACTCACTCTTTAAAAAAAAGGAAAACAAAAAAAGGACATGCCTAAAGCTCAGTATAAGGAATTATTAGCCACATGCAAATTCAAATTCAAAAAGGTTTCAGCTCACACCAGTCATAACCATCAGCAAAAAGTCTACAAACGATAAATGCTGAAGGGGTTTTAGAGAACTGTGTACCTTCAAGCTGCTGCTGGGATGTAACGTGGTAACAACACTAATGCAAACTGAATGGAGATGCTTGAAAAGGTAAAAATTGAGCTACCATATGATGCGGCATGGCACCTTTTGGGCCTATAACCTAAGACCACCAGAATCTGAAAAACACAGGCAGGCCAATGTGCACTGCAGCAATACTGAAATAGCCAAGACATGGAAGCAGAAAATAGGTCCATAAACAGATGAATGGACAAAGACGAAGTGGTATACGTACCAAATGTAATAGTAGCCTCGCGAAAAAAATGAACAATGCCGTTTTCAGGACTACAGTTGAGCCTAGAAATAATCATATAAGGTTAAGTAAGTGAAAAGGGTATGACAAACATCCTATGATATCATTTATACATGTTATCCTAAGATTGCTACCAATGAACATATTTCCACAGAAAAACACACTCACAGACTTACCAAAGAAACTAATGGTTAGCCAAAATGAAAGGTGGGAGGATGGGTAAATTAGGACTATGGGGTTAACATACATATACTAATGTATGTTAAATGTATATAAACATATAACAGATAAACTATATGAATTATATAATCATCAATACCTTGAAAATATATATTTTGTGATCACATACATGGTAACAGGATCCGAAGATGAACAGACATATGTATGAATCATTGAGCAGATTCTGTACAGCCAGACAATCAAAACACTCTAATCAAATTTACTCCGACAAGAAGTATAAATTAAGTTTAAAAAACAAACATAAGTAAGGAGACATAAACTTCTGGGGCTTGTCCCAGCACATTCCACTCTAATTTACAACCTTGGAAAACTGCCTCCAGGAAGACTCAGTTGCCCTAGTAACAAGAGTTGAGAACGTAATAATGCTGCCGCCTTGTGGCTGTTTCCCACAACAGCAGCTTTAAACCCAGTGCCAATGGTTGCTTATATAGTCACAAGGACTGCAGGGCTCTAAATGACACAGGCCCTCAAAACATGCCCTGGCGTAGGCAATAGGCAAGAAAATTCAACATATGAGAAATTTTTCAAGAAGTCAATAAGAGGAGGGAAGTTGTACTCACTCTTTAAAAAAAAAGGAAAAGAAAAAAAAGGACATGCCTAAAGCTCAGTATAAGGAATTATAAGCCACAAGCAAATTCAAATTCAAAAAGGTTTCAGTTCACACCAGTCATAACCATCAGCAAAAAGTCTACAAACGATAAATGCTGAGGGGGTTTTAGAGAACTGTGTACCTTCTGGCTGCTGGTGGGATGTAAAGTGGCAACAGCACTAACGCAAACTGAATGGAGCTGTGCTTGAAAAGGTAAAAATTGAGCTACCATATGATGCGGCAGGGCACCTTTTGGGCCTATAACCTAAGACCACCAGAATCGGAAAGACAGAGGCAGGCAAATGTGCACTGCAGCAATATTGAAAGAGCCAAGACATGGAAGCAAAAAAAGGTCCATAAACAGATGACGGGAAAAAGAAGAAGTGGTATATGGACAGAATGGAATAGTAGCCTCGGGAAAAAAATGAACAATGCCGTTTTCAGGACTACAGTTGAGCCTAGAAATAATCATATAACGATAAGTAAGTCAAAAGGGTATGACAAATGTCCTATGATATCATTTATACATGTTATCCTAAGATTGCTACCAATGAACATATTTCCACAGAAAAAGACACTCACAGACTTATCAAATAAACTAATGGTTAGCCAAAATGAAAGGTGGGGGGATGGGTAAATTAGGACTATGGGGTTAACATGAATATACTAATGTAACTTAAATGTACATAAACATATAACATATAAATGATATGAATTATATAATCACCAATCCCTTCAAAATATACATTCTGTAATCACATACATGGTAACAGGTTCCGAAGATGAACAGACATATGTATGAATCATTGAGCAGATTCTGTACAGCCAGACAATCAAAACACTCTAATCAAATTTACTCCGATAAGAAGTAGAAAATAAATTTAAAAAACAAACATAAGTAAGGAGATATAAACTTCTGGGGGCTTGTCCCAGCACATTCCACTCTAGTTTACAACCTCGGAACACTACCTCCAGGAAGACTCTGCTGCCCTAGTAACAAGTGTTGAGAACGTAATAATGCTGCTGCCTTGTGGCTATTTCCCACAACAGCAGCTTTAAACCCAGTGCCAATGGTTGCTTATAGACTCACAAGGACTGCAGGGCTGTAAATGACACAGGCCCTCAAAAAATGCCCTGGGGTAGGGAATAGGCAAGAAAATTCAACACATGAGAAATTTTTCAAGAAGTCAATAAGAGGAGGGAGGTTGTACTCACTCTTTAAAAAAAAAGGAAAAGAAAAAAAGGGCATGCCTAAAGCTCAGTAAAGGAAATTATTAGCCATATGCAAATTCAAATTCAATAAGGTTTCAGCTCACACCAGTCATGACCAGCAGCAAAAAGTCTACAAACTATAAATGCTGAAGGGGTTTTAGAGAACTGTGTACCTTCTTGGTGCCGGTGGGATGTAAAGTGGTAAGAGCACTAACGAAAACTGAATGGAGCTGCTTGAAAAGGTAAAAATTGAGTTAACATATGATGCGGCAGGGCACCTTTTGGGCCTATAATATAAAACCACCAAAATCGGAAAGACAGATGCAGGCAAATATGCACTGCAACAATATTGAAATAGCCAAGACATGGAAGCAAAAAAAAGGTCCATAAACAAATGAATGGACAAAGATGAAGTGGTATACGTACCAAATGGAATAGTAGCCTCGGGAAAAAAAGGAACAATGCCGTTTTCACGACTACAGTTGAGCCTACAAATAATCATATAAGGCTAAGTAAGTCAAAAGGGTATGACAAATATCCTATGATATCATTTATACATGTTATCCTAAGATTGCTACCAAAGAACATATTTCCACAGAAAAAGACACTCACAGACTTATCAAGTAAACTAATGGTTAGCCAAAAGGAAAGGTGGGAGGATGGGTAAATTAGGACTATGGGGTTAATATACATATACTAATGTATGTTAAATGTATATAAACATATAACAGATAAATTATATGAATTATATAATCACCAATACCTTTAAAATATACATTCTGTAATCACATACATGGTAACAGGGTCCAAAGGTGAACAGACATAAGTATGAATCATTGAGCAGATTCTGTACAGCCAGACAATCAACACACTCTAATCAAATTTACTCCGATAAGAAATAGAAACTAAATTTAAAAAACAAACATAAGTAAGGAGGCATAAACTTCTGGGGGCTTGTCCCTGCACATTCCACTCTAATTTACAACCTCGGAACCCTACCTCCAGGAAGACTCTTTTGCCCAAGTAACAAGAGTTGAGAACGTAATAATGCTGCCGCCTTGTGGCTGTTTCGCACAAGAGCAGCTTTAAACCCACTGCTAATGGTTGCTTAATAGTCCCAAGGAATGCAGGGCTCTAAATGACACCTGCCTTCAAAAAATGCCCTGGGGTAGGGAATAGGCAGGAAAATTCAACACATGAGAAATTTTTCAAGAAGTCAAGAGAGGAGGGAAGTTGTACCTACTCTTTAACAAAAAAAGGAAACGAAGAAAAAGGATATGGTTAAAGCTCAGTATAAGGAATTATTAGCCACATGCGTTTCCAACCTCCAAAAAGGTTTCAGCTCACACCAGTCAAATGGCCATTAGCAAAAAGTCTACAAACTATAAATGCTGAATGGGTTTTAGACAACTCATACCTACTAGCTGCTGGTGGGATGTAAAGTGGTAAAAGCACTAACAAGAACTGAATGGAGCTGCTTTACAAGGTAAAAATTGAGCTACCATATGATGCGGCAGGGCACCTTTGAGCCTATAAACGAAGACCACCAGGATCGGAAAGACAGAGGCAGGCAAATGTGCACTGCAGTAATATTGAAATAGCCAAGACATGAAAGCAAAAAAAAAGGTCCATAAACATATGAATGGAAAAAGAAGAAGTGGTATATGGACAGAATGGAATAGTAAGCTCGGGAAAAAAATGAACAATGCCGTTTTCTGGACTACAGCTGAGCCTTGAAATAATCATATAAGGTTAAGTAAGTGAAAAGGGTATGACAAACAGCCTATGATATCATTTATACATGTTATCCTAAGATTGCTACCAATGAACATATTTCCACAGAAAAAGACACTCACAGACTTATCAAATAAACTAATGGTTAGCCAAAATGAAAGGTGGGAGGATGGGTAAATTAGGACTATGGGGTTAACATACATATACTAATGTATGTTAAATGTATATAAACATATAACATATAAATTACATGAATTATATCATCACCAATACCTTCAAAATATACATTTTGTGATCACATACATGGTAACAGTATCCGAAGATGAACAGACGTATGTATGAATCATTGAGCAGATTCTGTACAGCCAGACAATCAAAACACTCTAAGAAAATTTACTCCGATAAGAAATAGAAATTAAATTTAAAAAACAAACATAAATAAGGAGACATAAACTTCTGGGGGCTTGTCCCAGGACATTCCTCTCTAATTTACGACCTGGGAACACTACCTCCAGGAAGACTCTGTTGCCCTAATAACAAGAGTTGAGAATGTAATAATGCTGCCGTCTTGTGGCTCTTTCCCACAACAGCAGCTTTAAACCCAGTGCCAATGGTTGGTTATATAGTCACAAGGACTGCAGGGCTGTAAATGACACAGGCCCTCAAGAAATGCCCTGGGGTAGGGAATAGGCAAGAAAATTCAACACATGAGAAATTTTTCAAGAAGTCAATAAGAGGAGGGAAGTTGTACTCACTCTTTAAAAAAAAGGAAAACAAAAAAAGGACATGCCTAAAGCTCAGTATAAGGAATTATTAGCCACATGCAAATTCAAATTCAAAAAGGTTTCAGCTCACACCAGTCATAACCATCAGCAAAAAGTCTACAAACGATAAATGCTGAAGGGGTTTAAGAGAACTGTGTACCTTCAAGCTGCTGCTGGGATGTAACGTGGTAACAACACTAATGCAAACTGAATGGAGATGCTTGAAAAGGTAAAAATTGAGCTACCATATGATGCGGCATGGCACCTTTTGGGCCTATAACCTAAGACCACCAGAATCTGAAAAACACAGGCAGGCCAATGTGCACTGCAGCAATACTGAAATAGCCAAGACATGGAAGCAGAAAATAGGTCCATAAACAGATGAATGGACAAAGACGAAGTGGTATACGTACCAAATGTAATAGTAGCCTCGCGAAAAAAATGAACAATGCCGTTTTCAGGACTACAGTTGATCCTAGAAATAATCATATAAGGTTAAGTAAGTGAAAAGGGTATGACAAACATCCTATGATATCATTTATACATGTTATCCTAAGATTGCTACCAATGAACATATTTCCACAGAAAAACACACTCACAGACTTACCAAAGAAACTAATGGTTAGCCAAAATGAAAGGTGGGAGGATGGGTAAATTAGGACTATGGGGTTAACATACATATACTAATGTATGTTAAATGTATATAAACATATAACAGATAAACTATATGAATTATATAATCATCAATACCTTGAAAATATATATTTTGTGATCACATACATGGTAACAGGATCCGAAGATGAACAGACATATGTATGAATCATTGAGCAGATTCTGTACAGCCAGACAATCAAAACACTCTAATCAAATTTACTCCGACAAGAAGTATAAATTAAGTTTAAAAAACAAACATAAGTAAGGAGACATAAACTTCTGGGGCTTGTCCCAGCACATTCCACTCTAATTTACAACCTTGGAAAACTGCCTCCAGGAAGACTCAGTTGCCCTAGTAACAAGAGTTGAGAACGTAATAATGCTGCCGCCTTGTGGCTGTTTCCCACAACAGCAGCTTTAAACCCAGTGCCAATGGTTGCTTATATAGTCACAAGGACTGCAGGGCTCTAAATGACACAGGCCCTCAAAACATGCCCTGGCGTAGGCAATAGGCAAGAAAATTCAACATATGAGAAATTTTTCAAGAAGTCAATAAGAGGAGGGAAGTTGTACTCACTCTTTAAAAAAAAAGGAAAAGAAAAAAAAGGACATGCCTAAAGCTCAGTATAAGGAATTATAAGCCACAAGCAAATTCAAATTCAAAAAGGTTTCAGTTCACACCAGTCATAACCATCAGCAAAAAGTCTACAAACGATAAATGCTGAGGGGGTTTTAGAGAACTGTGTACCTTCTGGCTGCTGGTGGGATGTAAAGTGGCAACAGCACTAACGCAAACTGAATGGAGCTGTGCTTGAAAAGGTAAAAATTGAGCTACCATATGATGCGGCAGGGCACCTTTTGGGCCTATAACCTAAGACCACCAGAATCGGAAAGACAGAGGCAGGCAAATGTGCACTGCAGCAATATTGAAAGAGCCAAGACATGGAAGCAAAAAAAGGTCCATAAACAGATGACGGGAAAAAGAAGAAGTGGTATATGGACAGAATGGAATAGTAGCCTCGGGAAAAAAATGAACAATGCCGTTTTCAGGACTACAGTTGAGCCTAGAAATAATCATATAACGATAAGTAAGTCAAAAGGGTATGACAAATGTCCTATGATATCATTTATACATGTTATCCTAAGATTGCTACCAATGAACATATTTCCACAGAAAAAGACACTCACAGACTTATAAAATAAACTAATGGTTAGCCAAAATGAAAGGTGGGGGGATGGGTAAATTAGGACTATGGGGTTAACATGAATATACTAATGTAACTTAAATGTACATAAACATATAACATATAAATGATATGAATTATATAATCACCAATCCCTTCAAAATATACATTCTGTAATCACATACATGGTAACAGGTTCCGAAGATGAACAGACATATGTATGAATCATTGAGCAGATTCTGTACAGCCAGACAATCAAAACACTCTAATCAAATTTACTCCGATAAGAAGTAGAAAATAAATTTAAAAAACAAACATAAGTAAGGAGATATAAACTTCTGGGGGCTTGTCCCAGCACATTCCACTCTAGTTTACAACCTCGGAACACTACCTCCAGGAAGACTCTGCTGCCCTAGTAACAAGTGTTGAGAACGTAATAATGCTGCTGCCTTGTGGCTATTTCCCACAACAGCAGCTTTAAACCCAGTGCCAATGGTTGCTTATAGACTCACAAGGACTGCAGGGCTGTAAATGACACAGGCCCTCCAAAAATGCCCTGGGGTAGGGAATAGGCAAGAAAATTCAACACATGAGAAATTTTTCAAGAAGTCAATAAGAGGAGGGAGGTTGTACTCACTCTTTAAAAAAAAAGGAAAAGAAAAAAAGAGCATGCCTAAAGCTCAGTAAAGAAAATTATTAGCCATATGCAAATTCAAATTCAATAAGGTTTCAGCTCACACCAGTCATGACCAGCAGCAAAAAGTCTACAAACTATAAATGCTGAAGGGGTTTTAGAGAACTGTGTACCTTCTTGGTGCCGGTGGGATGTAAAGTGGTAAGAGCACTAACGAAAACTGAATGGAGCTGCTTGAAAAGGTAAAAATTGAGTTAACATATGATGCGGCAGGGCACCTTTTGGGCCTATAATATAAAACCACCAAAATCGGAAAGACAGATGCAGGCAAATATGCACTGCAACAATATTGAAATAGCCAAGACATGGAAGCAAAAAAAAGGTCCATAAACAAATGAATGGACAAAGATGAAGTGGTATACGTACCAAATGGAATAGTAGCCTCGGGAAAAAAAGGAACAATGCCGTTTTCACGACTACAGTTGAGCCTACAAATAATCATATAAGGCTAAGTAAGTCAAAAGGGTATGACAAATATCCTATGATATCATTTATACATGTTATCCTAAGATTGCTACCAAAGAACATATTTCCACAGAAAAAGACACTCACAGACTTATCAAGTAAACTAATGGTTAGCCAAAAGGAAAGGTGGGAGGATGGGTAAATTAGGACTATGGGGTTAATATACATATACTAATGTATGTTAAATGTATATAAACATATAACAGATAAATTATATGAATTATATAATCACCAATACCTTTAAAATATACATTCTGTAATCACATACATGGTAACAGGGTCCAAAGGTGAACAGACATAAGTATGAATCATTGAGCAGATTCTGTACAGCCAGACAATCAACACACTCTAATCAAATTTACTCCGATAAGAAATAGAAACTAAATTTAAAAAACAAACATAAGTAAGGAGGCATAAACTTCTGGGGGCTTGTCCCTGCACATTCCACTCTAATTTACAACCTCGGAACCCTACCTCCAGGAAGACTCTTTTGCCCAAGTAACAAGAGTTGAGAACGTAATAATGCTGCCGCCTTGTGGCTGTTTCGCACAAGAGCAGCTTTAAACCCACTGCTAATGGTTGCTTAATAGTCCCAAGGAATGCAGGGCTCTAAATGACACCTGCCTTCAAAAAATGCCCTGGGGTAGGGAATACGCAGGAAAATTCAACACATGAGAAATTTTTCAAGAAGTCAAGAGAGGAGGGAAGTTGTACCTACTCTTTAACAAAAAAAGGAAACGAAGAAAAAGGATATGGTTAAAGCTCAGTATAAGGAATTATTAGCCACATGCGTTTCCAACCTCCAAAAAGGTTTCAGCTCACACCAGTCAAATGGCCATTAGCAAAAAGTCTACAAACTATAAATGCTGAATGGGTTTTAGACAACTCATACCTACTAGCTGCTGGTGGGATGTAAAGTGGTAAAAGCACTAACAAGAACTGAATGGAGCTGCTTTACAAGGTAAAAATTGAGCTACCATATGATGCGGCAGGGCACCTTTGAGCCTATAAACGAAGACCACCAGGATCGGAAAGACAGAGGCAGGCAAATGTGCACTGCAGTAATATTGAAATAGCCAAGACATGAAAGCAAAAAAAAAGGTCCATAAACATATGAATGGAAAAAGAAGAAGTGGTATATGGACAGAATGGAATAGTAAGCTCGGGAAAAAAATGAACAATGCCGTTTTCTGGACTACAGCTGAGCCTTGAAATAATCATATAAGGTTAAGTAAGTGAAAAGGGTATGACAAACAGCCTATGATATCATTTATACATGTTATCCTAAGATTGCTACCAATGAACATATTTCCACAGAAAAAGACACTCACAGACTTATCAAATAAACTAATGGTTAGCCAAAATGAAAGGTGGGAGGATGGGTAAATTAGGACTATGGGGTTAACATACATATACTAATGTATGTTAAATGTATATAAACATATAACATATAAATTACATGAATTATATCATCACCAATACCTTCAAAATATACATTTTGTAATCACATACATGGTAACAGTATCCGAAGATGAACAGACGTATGTATGAATCATTGAGCAGATTCTGTACAGCCAGACAATCAAAACACTCTAAGAAAATTTACTCCGATAAGAAATAGAAATTAAATTTAAAAAACAAACATAAATAAGGAGACATAAACTTCTGGGGGCTTGTCCCAGGACATTCCTCTCTAATTTACGACCTGGGAACACTACCTCCAGGAAGACTCTGTTGCCCTAATAACAAGAGTTGAGAATGTAATAATGCTGCCGTCTTGTGGCTCTTTCCCACAACAGCAGCTTTAAACCCAGTGCCAATGGTTGGTTATATAGTCACAAGGACTGCAGGGCTGTAAATGACACAGGCCCTCAAGAAATGCCCTGGGGTAGGGAATAGGCAAGAAAATTCAACACATGAGAAATTTTTCAAGAAGTCAATAAGAGGAGGGAAGTTGTACTCACCCTTTAAAAAAAAGGAAAACAAAAAAAGGACATGCCTAAAGCTCAGTATAAGGAATTATTAGCCACATGCAAATTCAAATTCAAAAAGGTTTCAGCTCACACCAGTCATAACCATCAGCAAAAAGTCTACAAACGATAAATGCTGAAGGGGTTTTAGAGAACTGTGTACCTTCAAGCTGCTGCTGGGATGTAACGTGGTAACAACACTAATGCAAACTGAATGGAGATGCTTGAAAAGGTAAAAATTGAGCTACCATATGATGCGGCATGGCACCTTTTGGGCCTATAACCTAAGACCACCAGAATCTGAAAAACACAGGCAGGCCAATGTGCACTGCAGCAATACTGAAATAGCCAAGACATGGAAGCAGAAAATAGGTCCATAAACAGATGAATGGACAAAGACGAAGTGGTATACGTACCAAATGTAATAGTAGCCTCGCGAAAAAAATGAACAATGCCGTTTTCAGGACTACAGTTGAGCCTAGAAATAATCATATAAGGTTAAGTAAGTGAAAAGGGTATGACAAACATCCTATGATATCATTTATACATGTTATCCTAAGATTGCTACCAATGAACATATTTCCACAGAAAAACACACTCACAGACTTACCAAAGAAACTAATGGTTAGCCAAAATGAAAGGTGGGAGGATGGGTAAATTAGGACTATGGGGTTAACATACATATACTAATGTATGTTAAATGTATATAAACATATAACAGATAAACTATATGAATTATATAATCATCAATACCTTGAAAATATATATTTTGTGATCACATACATGGTAACAGGATCCGAAGATGAACAGACATATGTATGAATCATTGAGCAGATTCTGTACAGCCAGACAATCAAAACACTCTAATCAAATTTACTCCGACAAGAAGTATAAATTAAGTTTAAAAAACAAACATAAGTAAGGAGACATAAACTTCTGGGGCTTGTCCCAGCACATTCCACTCTAATTTACAACCTTGGAAAACTGCCTCCAGGAAGACTCAGTTGCCCTAGTAACAAGAGTTGAGAACGTAATAATGCTGCCGCCTTGTGGCTATTTCCCACAACAGCAGCTTTAAACCCAGTGCCAATGGTTGCTTATATAGTCACAAGGACTGCAGGGCTCTAAATGACACAGGCCCTCAAAACATGCCCTGGCGTAGGCAATAGGCAAGAAAATTCAACATATGAGAAATTTTTCAAGAAGTCAATAAGAGGAGGGAAGTTGTACTCACTCTTTAAAAAAAAAGGAAAAGAAAAAAAAGGACATGCCTAAAGCTCAGTATAAGGAATTATAAGCCACAAGCAAATTCAAACTCAAAAAGGTTTCAGTTCACACCAGTCATAACCATCAGCAAAAAGTCTACAAACGATAAATGCTGAGGGGGTTTTAGAGAACTGTGTACCTTCTGGCTGCTGGTGGGATGTAAAGTGGCAACAGCACTAACGCAAACTGAATGGAGCTGTGCTTGAAAAGGTAAAAATTGAGCTACCATATGATGCGGCAGGGCACCTTTTGGGCCTATAACCTAAGACCACCAGAATCGGAAAGACAGAGGCAGGCAAATGTGCACTGCAGCAATATTGAAAGAGCCAAGACATGGAAGCAAAAAAAGGTCCATAAACAGATGACGGGAAAAAGAAGAAGTGGTATATGGACAGAATGGAATAGTAGCCTCGGGAAAAAAATGAACAATGCCGTTTTCAGGACTACAGTTGAGCCTAGAAATAATCATATAACGATAAGTAAGTCAAAAGGGTATGACAAATGTCCTATGATATCATTTATACATGTTATCCTAAGATTGCTACCAATGAACATATTTCCACAGAAAAAGACACTCACAGACTTATCAAATAAACTAATGGTTAGCCAAAATGAAAGGTGGGGGGATGGGTAAATTAGGACTATGGGGTTAACATGAATATACTAATGTAACTTAAATGTACATAAACATATAACATATAAATGATATGAATTATATAATCACCAATCCCTTCAAAATATACATTCTGTAATCACATACATGGTAACAGGTTCCGAAGATGAACAGACATATGTATGAATCATTGAGCAGATTCTGTACAGCCAGACAATCAAAACACTCTAATCAAATTTACTCCGATAAGAAGTAGAAAATAAATTTAAACAACAAACATAAGTAAGGAGATATAAACTTCTGGGGGCTTGTCCCAGCACATTCCACTCTAGTTTACAACCTCGAAACACTACCTCCAGGAAGACTCTGCTGCCCTAGTAACAAGTGTTGAGAACGTAATAATGCTGCTGCCTTGTGGCTATTTCCCACAACAGCAGCTTTAAACCCAGTGCCAATGGTTGCTTATAGACTCACAAGGACTGCAGGGCTGTAAATGACACAGGCCCTCAAAAAATGCTCTGGGGTAGGGAATAGGCAAGAAAATTCAACACATGAGAAATTTTTCAAGAAGTCAATAAGAGGAGGGAGGTTGTACTCACTCTTTAAAAAAAAAGGAAAAGAAAAAAAGGGCATGCCTAAAGCTCAGTAAAGGAAATTATTAGCCATAAGCAAATTCAAATTCAATAAGGTTTCAGCTCACACCAGTCATGACCAGCAGCAAAAAGTCTACAAACTATAAATGCTGAAGGGGTTTTAGAGAACTGTGTACCTTCTTGGTGCCGGTGGGATGTAAAGTGGTAAGAGCACTAACGAAAACTGAATGGAGCTGCTTGAAAAGGTAAAAATTGAGTTAACATATGATGCGGCAGGGCACCTTTTGGGCCTATAATATAAAACCACCAAAATCGGAAAGACAGATGCAGGCAAATATGCACTGCAACAATATTGAAATAGCCAAGACATGGAAGCAAAAAAAAGGTCCATAAACAAATGAATGGACAAAGATGAAGTGGTATACGTACCAAATGGAATAGTAGCCTCGGGAAAAAAAGGAACAATGCCGTTTTCACGACTACAGTTGAGCCTACAAATAATCATATAAGGTTAAGTAAGTCAAAAGGGTATGACAAATATCCTATGATATCATTTATACATGTTATCCTAAGATTGCTACCAAAGAACATATTTCCACAGAAAAAGACACTCACAGACTTATCAAGTAAACTAATGGTTAGCCAAAAGGAAAGGTGGGAGGATGGGTAAATTAGGACTATGGGGTTAATATACATATACTAATGTATGTTAAATGTATATAAACATATAACAGATAAATTATATGAATTATATAATCACCAATACCTTTAAAATATACATTCTGTAATCACATACATGGTAACAGGGTCCAAAGGTGAACAGACATAAGTATGAATCATTGAGCAGATTCTGTACAGCCAGACAATCAACACACTCTAATCAAATTTACTCCGATAAGAAATAGAAACTAAATTTAAAAAACAAACATAAGTAAGGAGACATAAACTTCTGGGGGCTTGTCCCTGCACATTCCACTCTAATTTACAACCTCGGAACCCTACCTCCAGGAAGACTCTTTTGCCCAAGTAACAAGAGTTGAGAACGTAATAATGCTGCCGCCTTGTGGCTGTTTCGCACAAGAGCAGCTTTAAACCCACTGCTAATGGTTGCTTAATAGTCCCAAGGAATGCAGGGCTCTAAATGACACCTGCCCTCAAAAAATGCCCTGGGGTAGAGAATAGGCAGGAAAATTCAACACATGAGAAATTTTTCAAGAAGTCAAGAGAGGAGGGAAGTTGTACCTACTCTTTAACAAAAAAAGGAAACGAAGAAAAAGGATATGGTTAAAGCTCAGTATAAGGAATTATTAGCCACATGCGTTTCCAACCTCCAAAAAGGTTTCAGCTCACACCAGTCAAATAGCCATTAGCAAAAAGTCTACAAACTATAAATGCTGAATGGGTTTTAGACAACTCATACCTACTAGCTGCTGGTGGGATGTAAAGTGGTAAAAGCACTAACAAGAACTGAATGGAGCTGCTTTACAAGGTAAAAATTGAGCTACCATATGATGCGGCAGGGCACCTTTGAGCCTATAAACGAAGACCACCAGGATCGGAAAGACAGAGGCAGGCAAATGTGCACTGCAGTAATATTGAAATAGCCAAGACATGAAAGCAAAAAAAAAGGTCCATAAACATATGAATGGAAAAAGAAGAAGTGGTATATGGACAGAATGGAATAGTAAGCTCGGGAAAAAAATGAACAATGCCGTTTTCTGGACTACAGTTGAGCCTTGAAATAATCATATAAGGTTAAGTAAGTGAAAAGGGTATGACAAACAGCCTATGATATCATTTATACATGTTATCCTAAGATTGCTACCAATGAACATATTTCCAAAGAAAAAGACACTCACAGACTTATCAAATAAACTAATGGTTAGCCAAAATGAAAGGTGGGAGGATGGGTAAATTAGGACTATGGGGTTAACATACATATACTAATGTATGTTAAATGTATATAAACATATAACATATAAATTACATGAATTATATCATCACCAATACCTTCAAAATATACATTTTGTGATCACATACATGGTAACAGTATCCGAAGATGAACAGACGTATGTATGAATCATTGAGCAGATTCTGTACAGCCAGACAATCAAAACACTCTAATCAAATTTACTCCGACAAGAAATATAAATTAAGTTTAAAAAACAAACATAAGTAAGGAGACATAAACTTCTGGGGCTTGTCCCAGCACATTCTACTCTAATTTACAACCTTGGAAAACTGCCTCAAGGAAGACTCAGTTGCCCTAGTAACAAGAGTTGAGAATGTTATAATGCTGCCGCCTTGTGGCTGTTTCCCACAACAGCAGCTTTAAACCCAGTGCCAATGGTTGCTTATATAGTCACAAGGACTGCAGGGCTCTAAATGACACAGGCCCTCAAAACATGCCCTGGCGTAGGCAATAGGCAAGAAAATCCAACATATGAGAAATTTTTCAAGAAGTCAATAAGAGGAGGGAAGTTGTACTCACTCTTTAAAAAAAAGGAAAAGAAAAAAAGGACATGCCTAAAGCTCAGTATAAGGAATTATAAGCCACAAGCAAATTCAAATTCAAAAAGGTTTCAGTTCACACCAGTCATAACCATCAGCAAAAAGTCTACAAACGATAAATGCTGAGGGGGTTTTAGAGAATTGTGTACCTTCTGGCTGCTGGTGGGATGTAAAGTGGCAACAGCACTAACGCAAACTGAATGGAGCTGCTTGAAAAGGTAAAAATTGAGCTACCATATGATGTGGAAGGGCACCTTATGGGCCTATAACCTAAGACCACCAGAATAGGAAAGACAGAGGCAGGCAAATGTGCACTGCAGCAATATTGAAAGAGCCAAGACATGGAAGCAAAAAAAAGGTCCATAAACAGATGACGGGAAAAAGAAGAAGTGGTATATGGACAGAATGGAATAGTAGCCTCGGGAAAAAAATGAACAATACCGTTTTCAGGACTACAGTTGAGCCTAGAACTAATCATATAACGATAAGTAAGTCAAAAGGGTATGACAAATGTCCTATGATATCATTTATACATGTTATCCTAAGATTGCTACCAATGAACATATTTCCACAGAAAAAGACACTCACAGAGTTATCAAATAAACTAATGGGTAGCCAAAATGAAGGGCGGGGGGATGGGTAAATTAGAACTATGGGGTTAACATAAATATACTAATGTAAGTTAAATGTACATAAACATATAACATATAAATGATATGAATTATATAATCACTAATCCCTTCAAAATATACATTCTGTAATCACATACATGGTAACAGGATCCGAAGATGAACAGACATATGTATGAATCATTGAGCAGATTCTGTACAGCCAGACAATCAAAACACTCTAATCAAATTTACTCCGATAAGAAGTAGAAAATAAATTTAAAAAACAAACATAAGTAAGGAGATATAAACTTCTGGGGGCTTGTCCCAGCACATTCCACTCTAGTTTACAACCTCGGAACACTACCTCCAGGAAGACTCTGCTGCCCTAGTAACAAGTGTTGAGAACGTAATAATGCTGCTGCCTTGTGGCTATTTCCCACAACAGCAGCTTTAAACCCAGTGCCAATGGTTGCTTATAGACTCACAAGGACTGCAGGGCTGTAAATGACACAGGCCCTCAAAAAATGCCCTGGGGTAGGGAATAGGCAAGAAAATTCAACACATGAGAAATTTTTCAAGAAGTCAATAAGAGGAGGGAGGTTGTACTCACTCTTTAAAAAAAAAGGAAAAGAAAAAAAGAGCATGCCTAAAGCTCAGTAAAGGAAATTATTAGCCATATGCAAATTCAAATTCAATAAGGTTTCAGCTCACACCAGTCATGACCAGCAGCAAAAAGTCTACAAACTATAAATGCTGAAGGGGTTTTAGAGAACTGTGTACCTTCTTGGTGCCGGTGGGATGTAAAGTGGTAAGAGCACTAACGAAAACTGAATGGAGCTGCTTGAAAAGGTAAAAATTGAGTTAACATATGATGCGGCAGGGCACCTTTTGGGCCTATAATATAAAACCACCAAAATCGGAAAGACAGATGCAGGCAAATATGCACTGCAACAATATTGAAATAGCCAAGACATGGAAGCAAAAAAAAGGTCCATAAACAAATGAATGGACAAAGATGAAGTGGTATACGTACCAAATGGAATAGTAGCCTCGGGAAAAAAAGGAACAATGCCGTTTTCACGACTACAGTTGAGCCTACAAATAATCATATAAGGTTAAGTAAGTCAAAAGGGTATGACAAATATCCTATGATATCATTTATACATGTTATCCTAAGATTGCTACCAAAGAACATATTTCCACAGAAAAAGACACTCACAGACTTATCAAGTAAACTAATGGTTAGCCAAAAGGAAAGGTGGGAGGATGGGTAAATTAGGACTATGGGGTTAATATACATATACTAATGTATGTTAAATGTATATAAACATATAACAGATAAATTATATGAATTATATAATCACCAATACCTTTAAAATATACATTCTGTAATCACATACATGGTAACAGGGTCCAAAGGTGAACAGACATAAGTATGAATCATTGAGCAGATTCTGTACAGCCAGAAAATCAACACACTCTAATCAAATTTACTCCGATAAGAAATAGAAACTAAATTTAAAAAACAAACATAAGTAAGGAGACATAAACTTCTGGGGGCTTGTCCCCGCACATTCCACTCTAATTTACAACCTCGGAACCCTACCTCCAGGAAGACTCTTTTGCCCAAGTAACAAGAGTTGAGAACGTAATAATGCTGCCGCCTTGTGGCTGTTTCGCACAAGAGCAGCTTTAAACCCACTGCTAATGGTTGCTTAATAGTCCCAAGGAATGCAGGGCTCTAAATGACACCTGCCCTCAAAAAATGCCCTGGGGTAGGGAATAGGCAGGAAAATTCAACACATGAGAAATTTTTCAAGAAGTCAAGAGAGGAGGGAAGTTGTACCTACTCTTTAACAAAAAAAGGAAACGAAGAAAAAGGATATGGTTAAAGCTCAGTATAAGGAATTATTAGCCACATGCGTTTCCAACCTCCAAAAAGGTTTCAGCTCACACCAGTCAAATGGCCATTAGCAAAAAGTCTACAAACTATAAATGCTGAATGGGTTTTAGACAACTCATACCTACTAGCTGCCGGTGGGATGTAAAGTGGTAAAAGCACTAACAAGAACTGAATGGAGCTGCTTTACAAGGTAAAAATTGAGCTACCATATGATGCGGCAGGGCACCTTTGAGCCTATAAACGAAGACCACCAGGATCGGAAAGACAGAGGCAGGCAAATGTGCACTGCAGTAATATTGAAATAGCCAAGACATGAAAGCAAAAAAAAAGGTCCATAAACATATGAATGGAAAAAGAAGAAGTGGTATATGACCAGAATGGAATAGTAAGCTCGGGAAAAAAATGAACAATGCCGTTTTCTGGACTACAGCTGAGCCTTGAAATAATCATATAAGGTTAAGTAAGTGAAAAGGGTATGACAAACAGCCTATGATATCATTTATACATGTTATCCTAAGATTGCTACCAATGAACATATTTCCACAGAAAAAGACACTCACAGACTTATCAAATAAACTAATGGTTAGCCAAAATGAAAGGTGGGAGGATGGGTAAATTAGGACTATGGGGTTAACATACATATACTAATGTATGTTAAATGTATATAAACATATAACATATAAATTACATGAATTATATCATCACCAATACCTTCAAAATATACATTTTGTGATCACATACATGGTAACAGTATCCGAAGATGAACAGACGTATGTATGAATCATTGAGCAGATTCTGTACAGCCAGACAATCAAAACACTCTAAGAAAATTTACTCCGATAAGAAATAGAAATTAAATTTAAAAAACAAACATAAATAAGGAGACATAAACTTCTGGGGGCTTGTCCCAGGACATTCCTCTCTAATTTACGACCTGGGAACACTACCTCCAGGAAGACTCTGTTGCCCTAATAACAAGAGTTGAGAATGTAATAATGCTGCCGTCTTGTGGCTCTTTCCCACAACAGCAGCTTTAAACCCAGTGCCAATGGTTGGTTATATAGTCACAAGGACTGCAGGGCTGTAAATGACACAGGCCCTCAAGAAATGCCCTGGGGTAGGGAATAGGCAAGAAAATTCAACACATGAGAAATTTTTCAAGAAGTCAATAAGAGGAGGGAAGTTGTACTCACTCTTTAAAAAAAAGGAAAACAAAAAAAGGACATGCCTAAAGCTCAGTATAAGGAATTATTAGCCACATGCAAATTCAAATTCAAAAAGGTTTCAGCTCACACCAGTCATAACCATCAGCAAAAAGTCTACAAGCGATAAATGCTGAAGGGGTTTTAGAGAACTGTGTACCTTCAAGCTGCTGCTGGGATGTAACGTGGTAACAACACTAATGCAAACTGAATGGAGATGCTTGAAAAGGTAAAAATTGAGCTACCATATGATGCGGCATGGCACCTTTTGGGCCTATAACCTAAGACCACCAGAATCTGAAAAACACAGGCAGGCCAATGTGCACTGCAGCAATACTGAAATAGCCAAGACATGGAAGCAGAAAATAGGTCCATAAACAGATGAATGGACAAAGACGAAGTGGTATACGTACCAAATGTAATAGTAGCCTCGCGAAAAAAATGAACAATGCCGTTTTCAGGACTACAGTTGAGCCTAGAAATAATCATATAAGGTTAAGTAAGTGAAAAGGGTATGACAAACATCCTATGATATCATTTATACATGTTATCCTAAGATTGCTACCAATGAACATATTTCCACAGAAAAACACACTCACAGACTTACCAAAGAAACTAATGGTTAGCCAAAATGAAAGGTGGGAGGATGGGTAAATTAGGACTATGGGGTTAACATACATATACTAATGTATGTTAAATGTATATAAACATATAACAGATAAACTATATGAATTATATAATCATCAATACCTTGAAAATATATATTTTGTGATCACATACATGGTAACAGGATCCGAAGATGAACAGACATATGTATGAATCATTGAGCAGATTCTGTACAGCCAGACAATCAAAACACTCTAATCAAATTTACTCCGACAAGAAGTATAAATTAAGTTTAAAAAACAAACATAAGTAAGGAGACATAAACTTCTGGGGCTTGTCCCAGCACATTCCACTCTAATTTACAACCTTGGAAAACTGCCTCCAGGAAGACTCAGTTGCCCTAGTAACAAGAGTTGAGAACGTAATAATGCTGCCGCCTTGTGGCTGTTTCCCACAACAGCAGCTTTAAACACAGTGCCAATGGTTGCTTATATAGTCACAAGGACTGCAGGGCTCTAAATGACACAGGTCCTCAAAACATGCCCTGGCGTAGGCAATAGGCAAGAAAATTCAACATATGAGAAATTTTTCAAGAAGTCAATAAGAGGAGGGAAGTTGTACTCACTCTTTAAAAAAAAAGGAAAAGAAAAAAAAGGACATGCCTAAAGCTCAGTATAAGGAATTATAAGCCACAAGCAAATTCAAATTCAAAAAGGTTTCAGTTCACACCAGTCATAACCATCAGCAAAAAGTCTACAAACGATAAATGCTGAGGGGGTTTTAGAGAACTGTGTACCTTCTGGCTGCTGGTGGGATGTAAAGTGGCAACAGCACTAACGCAAACTGAATGGAGCTGTGCTTGAAAAGGTAAAAATTGAGCTATCATATGATGCGGCAGGGCACCTTTTGGGCCTATAACCTAAGACCACCAGAATCGGAAAGACAGAGGCAGGCAAATGTGCACTGCAGCAATATTGAAAGAGCCAAGACATGGAAGCAAAAAAAGGTCCATAAACAGATGACGGGAAAAAGAAGAAGTGGTATATGGACAGAATGGAATAGTAGCCTCGGGAAAAAAATGAACAATGCCGTTTTCAGGACTACAGTTGAGCCTAGAAATAATCATATAACGATAAGTAAGTCAAAAGGGTATGACAAATGTCCTATGATATCATTTATACATGTTATCCTAAGATTGCTACCAATGAACATATTTCCACAGAAAAAGACACTCACAGACTTATCAAATAAACTAATGGTTAGCCAAAATGAAAGGTGCGGGGATGGGTAAATTAGGACTATGGGGTTAACATGAATATACTAATGTAACTTAAATGTACATAAACATATAACATATAAATGATATGAATTATATAATCACCAATCCCTTCAAAATATACATTCTGTAATCACATACATGGTAACAGGTTCCGAAGATGAACAGACATATGTATGAATCATTGAGCAGATTCTGTACAGCCAGACAATCAAAACACTCTAATCAAATTTACTCCGATAAGAAGTAGAAAATAAATTTAAAAAACAAACATAAGTAAGGAGATATAAACTTCTGGGGGCTTGTCCCAGCACATTCCACTCTAGTTTACAACCTCGGAACACTACCTCCAGGAAGACTCTGCTGCCCTAGTAACAAGTGTTGAGAACGTAATAATGCTGCTGCCTTGTGGCTATTTCCCACAACAGCAGCTTTAAACCCAGTGCCAATGGTTGCTTATAGACTCACAAGGACTGCAGGGCTGTAAATGACACAGGCCCTCAAAAAATGCCCTGGGGTAGGGAATAGGCAAGAAAATTCAACACATGAGAAATTTTTCAAGAAGTCAATAAGAGGAGGGAGGTTGTACTCACTCTTTAAAAAAAAAGGAAAAGAAAAAAAGGGCATGCCTAAAGCTCAGTAAAGGAAATTATTAGCCATATGCAAATTCAAATTCAATAAGGTTTCAGCTCACACCAGTCATGACCAGCAGCAAAAAGTCTACAAACTATAAATGCTGAAGGGGTTTTAGAGAACTGTGTACCTTCCTGGTGCCGGTGGGATGTAAAGTGGTAAGAGCACTAACGAAAACTGAATGGAGCTGCTTGAAAAGGTAAAAATTGAGTTAACATATGATGCGGCAGGGTACCTTTTGGGCCTATAATATAAAACCACCAAAATCGGAAAGACAGATGCAGGCAAATATGCACTGCAACAATATTGAAATAGCCAAGACATGGAAGCAAAAAAAAGGTCCATAAACAAATGAATGGACAAAGATGAAGTGGTATACGTACCAAATGGAATAGTAGCCTCGGGAAAAAAAGGAACAATGCCGTTTTCACGACTACAGTTGAGCCTACAAATAATCATATAAGGTTAAGTAAGTCAAAAGGGTATGACAAATATCCTATGATATCATTTATACATGTTATCCTAAGATTGCTACCAAAGAACATATTTCCACAGAAAAAGACACTCACAGACTTATCAAGTAAACTAATGGTTAGCCAAAAGGAAAGGTGGGAGGATGGGTAAATTAGGACTATGGGGTTAATATACATATACTAATGTATGTTAAATGTATATAAACATATAACAGATAAATTATATGAATTATATAATCACCAATACCTTTAAAATATACATTCTGTAATCACATACATGGTAACAGGGTCCAAAGGTGAACAGACATAAGTATGAATCATTGAGCAGATTCTGTACAGCCAGACAATCAACACACTCTAATCAAATTTACTCCGATAAGAAATAGAAACTAAATTTAAAAAACAAACATAAGTAAGGAGACATAAACTTCTGGGGGCTTGTCCCTGCACATTCCACTCTAATTTACAACCTCGGAACCCTACCTCCAGGAAGACTCTTTTGCCCAAGTAACAAGAGTTGAGAACGTAATAATGCTGCCGCCTTGTGGCTGTTTCGCACAAGAGCAGCTTTAAACCCACTGCTAATGGTTGCTTAATAGTCCCAAGGAATGCAGGGCTCTAAATGACACCTGCCCTCAAAAAATGCCCTGGGGTAGAGAATAGGCAGGAAAATTCAACACATGAGAAATTTTTCAAGAAGTCAAGAGAGGAGGGAAGTTGTACCTACTCTTTAAAAAAAAAGGAAACGAAGAAAAAGGATATGGTTAAAGCTCAGTATAAGGAATTATTAGCCACATGCGTTTCCAACCTCCAAAAAGGTTTCAGCTCACACCAGTCAAATGGCCATTAGCAAAAAGTCTACAAACTATAAATGCTGAATGGGTTTTAGACAACTCATACCTACTAGCTGCTGGTGGGATGTAAAGTGGTAAAAGCACTAACAAGAACTGAATGGAGCTGCTTTACAAGGTAAAAATTGAGCTACCATATGATGCGGCAGGGCACCTTTGAGCCTATAAACGAAGACCACCAGGATCGGAAAGACAGAGGCAGGCAAATGTGCACTGCAGTAATATTGAAATAGCCAAGACATGAAAGCAAAAAAAAAGGTCCATAAACATATGAATGGAAAAAGAAGAAGTGGTATATGAACAGAATGGAATAGTAAGCTCGGGAAAAAAATGAACAATGCCGTTTTCTGGACTACAGCTGAGCCTTGAAATAATCATATAAGGTTAAGTAAGTGAAAAGGGTATGACAAACAGCCTATGATATCATTTATACATGTTATCCTAAGATTGCTACCAATGAACATATTTCCACAGAAAAAGACACTCACAGACTTATCAAATAAACTAATGGTTAGCCAAAATGAAAGGTGGGAGGATGGGTAAATTAGGACTATGGGGTTAACATACATATACTAATGTATGTTAAATGTATATAAACATATAACATATAAATTACATGAATTATATCATCACCAATACCTTCAAAATATACATTTTGTGATCACATACATGGTAACAGTATCCGAAGATGAACAGACGTATGTATGAATCATTGAGCAGATTCTGTACAGCCAGACAATCAAAACACTCTAAGAAAATTTACTCCGATAAGAAATAGAAATTAAATTTAAAAAACAAACATAAATAAGGAGACATAAACTTCTGGGGGCTTGTCCCAGGACATTCCTCTCTAATTTACGACCTGGGAACACTACCTCCAGGAAGACTCTGTTGCCCTAATAACAAGAGTTGAGAATGTAATAATGCTGCCGTCTTGTGGCTCTTTCCCACAACAGCAGCTTTAAACCCAGTGCCAATGGTTGGTTATATAGTCACAAGGACTGCAGGGCTGTAAATGACACAGGCCCTCAAGAAATGCCCTGGGGTAGGGAATAGGCAAGAAAATTCAACACATGAGAAATTTTTCAAGAAGTCAATAAGAGGAGGGAAGTTGTACTCACTCTTTAAAAAAAAGGAAAACAAAAAAAGGACATGCCTAAAGCTCAGTATAAGGAATTATTAGCCACATGCAAATTCAAATTCAAAAAGGTTTCAGCTCACACCAGTCATAACCATCAGCAAAAAGTCTACAAACGATAAATGCTGAAGGGGTTTTAGAGAACTGTGTACCTTCAAGCTGCTGCTGGGATGTAACGTGGTAACAACACTAATGCAAACTGAATGGAGATGCTTGAAAAGGTAAAAATTGAGCTACCATATGATGCGGCATGGCACCTTTTGGGCCTATAACCTAAGACCACCAGAATCGGAAAGACAGAGGCAGGTAAATGTGCACTGCAGCAACATTGAAATAGCCAAGACATGTAAGGAAAAAAAAAGGTCCATAAACAGATGTATGGACAAAGACGAAGTGGTATATGGACAGAATGGAATAGTAGGCTCGTGAAAAAAATGAACAATGCCGTTTTCAGGACTACAGTTGAGCCTAGAAATAATCATATAACGTTAAGTAAGTGAAAAGGGTATGACAAATATCCCATGATATCATTTATATATGTTATCGTAAAATTGCTACCAATGAACATATTTCCACAGAAAAAGACACTCACAGACTTATCAAATAAACTAATGGTTAGCCAAAATGAAAGGTGGGAGGATGGGTAAATTAGGACTATGGGGTTAACATACATATACTAATGTATGTTAAATGTATATAAACATATAACATATAAAGTATATGAATTATATAATCACGAATACCTTTAAAATATATATTCTGTAATCACATACATGGTAACAGGATCCGAAGATGAAGAAACATAAATATGAATCAATGAGCAGATTCTGTACAGCCAGAAAATAAAAACACTCTAATCAGATTTACTCCGATAAGAAATAGAAATTAAATTTAAAAAACAAACATAAGTAAGGAGAGATAAACTTCTGGGGGCTTGTCCCAGCACATTCCACTGTAATTTCCAACCTTGTAACACTACCTCCAGGAAGAGTCTTTTGCCCCATTAAGAAGAGTTGAGGACGTAATAATGCTGCCGCCATGTGGCTGTTTCCCACAGCAGCAGCTTTAAACCCAGTGCCAATGGTCGCCTACATAGTCACAAGGACTGCAGGGCTGTAAATGACACAGGCCCTCAAGAAATGCCCTGGGGTAGGGAATAGGCAAGAAAATTCAACACATGAGAAATTTTTCAAGAAGTCAATAAGAGGAGGGAAGTTGTACTCACTCTTTAAAAAAAAGGAAAACAAAAAAAGGACATGCCTAAAGCTCAGTATAAGGAATTATTAGCCACATGCAAATTCAAATTCAAAAAGGTTTCAGCTCACACCAGTCATAACCATCAGCAAAAAGTCTACAAACGATAAATGTTGAGGGGGTTTTAGAGAACTGTGTACCTTCTGGCTGCTGGTGGGATGTAAAGTGGCAACAGCACTAACGCAAACTGAATGGAGATGCTTGAAAAGGTAAAAATTGAGCTACCATATGATGCGGCATGGCACCTTTTGGGCCTATAACCTAAGACCACCAGAATCTGAAAAACACAGGCAGGCCAATGTGCACTGCAGCAATATTGAAATAGCCAAGACATGGAAGCAGAAAATAGGTCCATAAACAGATGAATGGACAAAGACGAAGTGGTATACGTACCAAATGTAATAGTAGCCTCGCGAAAAAAATGAACAATGCCGTTTTCAGGACTACAGTTGAGCCTAGAAATAATCATATAAGGTTAAGTAAGTGAAAAGGGTATGACAAACATCCTATGATATCATTTATACATGTTATCCTAAGATTGCTACCAATGAACATATTTCCACAGAAAAACACACTCACAGACTTACCAAAGAAACTAATGGTTAGCCAAAATGAAAGGTGGGAGGATGGGTAAATTAGGACTATGGGGTTAACATACATATACTAATGTATGTTAAATGTATATACACATATAACAGATAAACTATATGAATTATATAATCACCAATACCTTGAAAATATATATTTTGTGATCACATACATGGTAACAGGATCCGAAGATGAACAGACGTATGTATGAATCATTGAGCAGATTCTGTACAGCCAGACAATCAAAACACTCTAATCAAATTTACTCCGACAAGAAGTATAAATTAAGTTTAAAAAACAAACATAAGTAAGGAGACATAAACTTCTGGGGCTTGTCCCAGCACATTCCACTCTAATTTACAACCTTGGAAAACTGCCTCCAGGAAGACTCAGTTGCCCTAGTAACAAGAGTTGAGAACGTAATAATGCTGCCGCCTTGTGGCTGTTTCCCACAACAGCGGCTTTAAACCCAGTGCCAATGGTTGCTTATATAGTCACAAGGACTGCAGGGCTCTAAATGACACAGGCCCTCAAAACATGCCCTGGCGTAGGCAATAGGCAAGAAAATTCAACATATGAGAAATTTTTCAAGAAGTCAATAAGAGGAGGGAAGTTGTACTCACTCTTTAAAAAAAAAGGAAAAGAAAAAAAAGGACATGCCTAAAGCTCAGTATAAGGAATTATAAGCCACAAGCAAATTCAAATTCAAAAAGGTTTCAGTTCACACCAGTCATAACCATCAGCAAAAAGTCTACAAACGATAAATGCTGAGGGGGTTTTAGAGAACTGTGTACCTTCTGGCTGCTGGTGGGATGTAAAGTGGCAACAGCACTAACGCAAACTGAATGGAGCTGTGCTTGAAAAGGTAAAAATTGAGCTACCATATGATGCGGCAGGGCACCTTTTGGGCCTATAACCTAAGACCACCAGAATCGGAAAGACAGAGGCAGGCAAATGTGCACTGCAGCAATATTGAAAGAGCCAAGACATGGAAGCAAAAAAAAGGTCCATAAACAGATGACGGGAAAAAGAAGAAGTGGTATATGGACAGAATGGAATAGTAGCCTCGGGAAAAAAATGAACAATACCGTTTTCAGGACTACAGTTGAGCCTAGAACTAATCATATAACGATAAGTAAGTCAAAAGGGTATGACAAATGTCCTATGATATCATTTATACATGTTATCCTAAGATTGCTACCAATGAACATATTTCCACAGAAAAAGACACTCACAGACTTATCAAATAAACTAATGGTTAGCCAAAATGAAGGGTGGGGGGATGGGTAAATTAGAACTATGGGGTTAACATAAATATACTAATGTAAGTTAAATGTACATAAACATATAACATATAAATGATATGAATTATATAATCACCAATCCCTTCAAAATATACATTCTGTAATCACATACATGGTAACAGGATCCGAAGATGAACAGACATATGTATGAATCATTGAGCAGATTCTGTACAGCCAGACAATCAAAACACTCTAATCAAATTTACTCCGATAAGAAGTAGAAAATAAATTTAAAAAACAAACATAAGTAAGGAGATATAAACTTCTGGGGGCTTGTCCCAGCACATTCCACTCTAGTTTACAACCTCGGAACACTACCTCCAGGAAGACTCTGCTGCCCTAGTAACAAGTGTTGAGAACGTAATAATGCTGCTGCCTTGTGGCTATTTCCCACAACAGCAGCTTTAAACCCAGTGCCAATGGTTGCTTATAGACTCACAAGGACTGCAGGGCTGTAAATGACACAGGCCCTCAAAAAATGCCCTGGGGTAGGGAATAGGCAAGAAAATTCAACACATGAGAAATTTTTCAAGAAGTCAATAAGAGGAGGGAGGTTGTACTCACTCTTTAAAAAAAAAGGAAAAGAAAAAAAGAGCATGCCTAAAGCTCAGTAAAGGAAATTATTAGCCATATGCAAATTCAAATTCAATAAGGTTTCAGCTCACACCAGTCATGACCAGCAGCAAAAAGTCTACAAACTATAAATGCTGAAGGGGTTTTAGAGAACTGTGTACCTTCTTGGTGCCGGTGGGATGTAAAGTGGTAAGAGCACTAACGAAAACTGAATGGAGCTGCTTGAAAAGGTAAAAATTGAGTTAACATATGATGCGGCAGGGCACCTTTTGGGCCTATAATATAAAACCACCAAAATCGGAAAGACAGATGCAGGCAAATATGCACTGCAACAATATTGAAATAGCCAAGACATGGAAGCAAAAAAAAGGTCCATAAACAAATGAATGGACAAAGATGAAGTGGTATACGTACCAAATGGAATAGTAGCCTCGGGAAAAAAAGGAACAATGCCGTTTTCACGACTACAGTTGAGCCTACAAATAATCATATAAGGTTAAGTAAGTCAAAAGGGTATGACAAATATCCTATGATATCATTTATACATGTTATCCTAAGATTGCTACCAAAGAACATATTTCCACAGAAAAAGACACTCACAGACTTATCAAGTAAACTAATGGTTAGCCAAAAGGAAAGGTGGGAGGATGGGTAAATTAGGACTATGGGGTTAATATACATATACTAATGTATGTTAAATGTATATAAACATATAACAGATAAATTATATGAATTATATAATCACCAATACCTTTAAAATATACATTCTGTAATCACATACATGGTAACAGGGTCCAAAGGTGAACAGACATAAGTATGAATCATTGAGCAGATTCTGTACAGCCAGACAATCAACACACTCTAATCAAATTTACTCCGATAAGAAATAGAAACTAAATTTAAAAAACAAACATAAGTAAGGAGACATAAACTTCTGGGGGCTTGTCCCTGCACATTCCACTCTAATTTACAACCTCGGAACCCTACCTCCAGGAAGACTCTTTTGCCCAAGTAACAAGAGTTGAGAACGTAATAATGCTGCCGCCTTGTGGCTGTTTCGCACAAGAGCAGCTTTAAACCCACTGCTAATGGTTGCTTAATAGTCCCAAGGAATGCAGGGCTCTAAATGACACCTGCCCTCAAAAAATGCCCTGGGGTAGGGAATAGGCAGGAAAATTCAACACATGAGAAATTTTTCAAGAAGTCAAGAGAGGAGGGAAGTTGTACCTACTCTTTAACAAAAAAAGGAAACGAAGAAAAAGGATATGGTTAAAGCTCAGTATAAGGAATTATTAGCCACATGCGTTTCCAACCTCCAAAAAGGTTTCAGCTCACACCAGTCAAATGGCCATTAGCAAAAAGTCTACAAACTATAAATGCTGAATGGGTTTTAGACAACTCATACCTACTAGCTGCTGGTGGGATGTAAAGTGGTAAAAGCACTAACAAGAACTGAATGGAGCTGCTTTACAAGGTAAAAATTGAGCTACCATATGATGCGGCAGGGCACCTTTGAGCCTATAAACGAAGACCACCAGGATCGGAAAGACAGAGGCAGGCAAATGTGCACTGCAGTAATATTGAAATAGCCAAGACATGAAAGCAAAAAAAAAGGTCCATAAACATATGAATGGAAAAAGAAGAAGTGGTATATGGACAGAATGGAATAGTAAGCTCGGGAAAAAAATGAACAATGCCGTTTTCTGGACTACAGCTGAGCCTTGAAATAATCATATAAGGTTAAGTAAGTGAAAAGGGTATGACAAACAGCCTATGATATCATTTATACATGTTATCCTAAGATTGCTACCAATGAACATATTTCCACAGAAAAAGACACTCACAGACTTATCAAATAAACTAATGGTTAGCCAAAATGAAAGGTGGGAGGATGGGTAAATTAGGACTATGGGGTTAACATACATATACTAATGTATGTTAAATGTATATAAACATATAACATATAAATTACATGAATTATATCATCACCAATACCTTCAAAATATACATTTTGTGATCACATACATGGTAACAGTATCCGAAGATGAACAGACGTATGTATGAATCATTGAGCAGATTCTGTACAGCCAGACAATCAAAACACTCTAAGAAAATTTACTCCGATAAGAAATAGAAATTAAATTTAAAAAACAAACATAAGTAAGGAGACATAAACTTCTGGGGGCTTGTCCCAGGACATTCCTCTCTAATTTACAACCTGGGAACACTACCTCCAGGAAGACTCTGTTGCCCTAATAACAAGAGTTGAGAATGTAATAATGCTGCCGTCTTGTGGCTCTTTCCCACAACAGCAGCTTTAAACCCAGTGCCAATGGTTGGTTATATAGTCACAAGGACTGCAGGGCTGTAAATGACACAGGCCCTCAAGAAATGCCCTGGGGTAGGGAATAGGCAAGAAAATTCAACACATGAGAAATTTTTCAAGAAGTCAATAAGAGGAGGGAAGTTGTACTCACTCTTTAAAAAAAAGGAAAACAAAAAAAGGACATGCCTAAAGCTCAGTATAAGGAATTATTAGCCACATGCAAATTCAAATTCAAAAAGGTTTCAGCTCACACCAGTCATAACCATCAGCAAAAAGTCTACAAACGATAAATGCTGAAGGGGTTTTAGAGAACTGTGTACCTTCAAGCTGCTGCTGGGATGTAACGTGGTAACAACACTAATGCAAACTGAATGGAGATGCTTGAAAAGGTAAAAATTGAGCTACCATATGATGCGGCATGGCACCTTTTGGGCCTATAACCTAAGACCACCAGAATCTGAAAAACACAGGCAGGCCAATGTGCACTGCAGCAATACTGAAATAGCCAAGACATGGAAGCAGAAAATAGGTCCATAAACAGATGAATGGACAAAGACGAAGTGGTATACGTACCAAATGTAATAGTAGCCTCGCGAAAAAAATGAACAATGCCGTTTTCAGGACTACAGTTGAGCCTAGAAATAATCATATAAGGTTAAGTAAGTGAAAAGGGTATGACAAACATCCTATGATATCATTTATACATGTTATCCTAAGATTGCTACCAATGAACATATTTCCACAGAAAAACACACTCACAGACTTACCAAAGAAACTAATGGTTAGCCAAAATGAAAGGTGGGAGGATGGGTAAATTAGGACTATGGGGTTAACATACATATACTAATGTATGTTAAATGTATATACACATATAACAGATAAACTATATGAATTATATAATCACCAATACCTTGAAAATATATATTTTGTGATCACATACATGGTAACAGGATCCGAAGATGAACAGACGTATGTATGAATCATTGAGCAGATTCTGTACAGCCAGACAATCAAAACACTCTAATCAAATTTACTCCGACAAGAAGTATAAATTAAGTTTAAAAAACAAACATAAGTAAGGAGACATAAACTTCTGGGGCTTGTCCCAGCACATTCCACTCTAATTTACAACCTTGGAAAACTGCCTCCAGGAAGACTCAGTTGCCCTAGTAACAAGAGTTGAGAACGTAATAATGCTGCCGCCTTGTGGCTGTTTCCCACAACAGCGGCTTTAAACCCAGTGCCAATGGTTGCTTATATAGTCACAAGGACTGCAGGGCTCTAAATGACACAGGCCCTCAAAACATGCCCTGGCGTAGGCAATAGGCAAGAAAATTCAACATATGAGAAATTTTTCAAGAAGTCAATAAGAGGAGGGAAGTTGTACTCACTCTTTAAAAAAAAAGGAAAAGAAAAAAAAGGACATGCCTAAAGCTCAGTATAAGGAATTATAAGCCACAAGCAAATTCAAATTCAAAAAGGTTTCAGTTCACACCAGTCATAACCATCAGCAAAAAGTCTACAAACGATAAATGCTGAGGGGGTTTTAGAGAACTGTGTACCTTCTGGCTGCTGGTGGGATGTAAAGTGGCAACAGCACTAACGCAAACTGAATGGAGCTGTGCTTGAAAAGGTAAAAATTGAGCTACCATATGATGCGGCAGGGCACCTTTTGGGCCTATAACCTAAGACCACCAGAATCGGAAAGACAGAGGCAGGCAAATGTGCACTGCAGCAATATTGAAAGAGCCAAGACATGGAAGCAAAAAAAAGGTCCATAAACAGATGACGGGAAAAAGAAGAAGTGGTATATGGACAGAATGGAATAGTAGCCTCGGGAAAAAAATGAACAATACCGTTTTCAGGACTACAGTTGAGCCTAGAACTAATCATATAACGATAAGTAAGTCAAAAGGGTATGACAAATGTCCTATGATATCATTTATACATGTTATCCTAAGATTGCTACCAATGAACATATTTCCACAGAAAAAGACACTCACAGACTTATCAAATAAACTAATGGTTAGCCAAAATGAAGGGTGGGGGGATGGGTAAATTAGAACTATGGGGTTAACATAAATATACTAATGTAAGTTAAATGTACATAAACATATAACATATAAATGATATGAATTATATAATCACCAATCCCTTCAAAATATACATTCTGTAATCACATACATGGTAACAGGATCCGAAGATGAACAGACATATGTATGAATCATTGAGCAGATTCTGTACAGCCAGACAATCAAAACACTCTAATCAAATTTACTCCGATAAGAAGTAGAAAATAAATTTAAAAAACAAACATAAATAAGGAGATATAAACTTCTGGGGGCTTGTCCCAGCACATTCCACTCTAGTTTACAACCTCGGAACACTACCTCCAGGAAGACTCTGCTGCCCTAGTAACAAGTGTTGAGAACGTAATAATGCTGCTGCCTTGTGGCTATTTCCCACAACAGCAGCTTTAAACCCAGTGCCAATGGTTGCTTATAGACTCACAAGGACTGCAGGGCTGTAAATGACACAGGCCCTCAAAAAATGCCCTGGGGTAGGGAATAGGCAAGAAAATTCAACACATGAGAAATTTTTCAAGAAGTCAATAAGAGGAGGGAGGTTGTACTCACTCTTTAAAAAAAAAGGAAAAGAAAAAAAGAGCATGCCTAAAGCTCAGTAAAGGAAATTATTAGCCATATGCAAATTCAAATTCAATAAGGTTTCAGCTCACACCAGTCATGACCAGCAGCAAAAAGTCTACAAACTATAAATGCTGAAGGGGTTTTAGAGAACTGTGTACCTTCTTGGTGCCGGTGGGATGTAAAGTGGTAAGAGCACTAACGAAAACTGAATGGAGCTGCTTGAAAAGGTAAAAATTGAGTTAACATATGATGCGGCAGGGCACCTTTTGGGCCTATAATATAAAACCACCAAAATCGGAAAGACAGATGCAGGCAAATATGCACTGCAACAATATTGAAATAGCCAAGACATGGAAGCAAAAAAAAGGTCCATAAACAAATGAATGGACAAAGATGAAGTGGTATACGTACCAAATGGAATAGTAGCCTCGGGAAAAAAAGGAACAATGCCGTTTTCACGACTACAGTTGAGCCTACAAATAATCATATAAGGTTAAGTAAGTCAAAAGGGTATGACAAATATCCTATGATATCATTTATACATGTTATCCTAAGATTGCTACCAAAGAACATATTTCCACAGAAAAAGACACTCACAGACTTATCAAGTAAACTAATGGTTAGCCAAAAGGAAAGGTGGGAGGATGGGTAAATTAGGACTATGGGGTTAATATACATATACTAATGTATGTTAAATGTATATAAACATATAACAGATAAATTATATGAATTATATAATCACCAATACCTTTAAAATATACATTCTGTAATCACATACATGGTAACAGGGTCCAAAGGTGAACAGACATAAGTATGAATCATTGAGCAGATTCTGTACAGCCAGACAATCAACACACTCTAATCAAATTTACTCCGATAAGAAATAGAAACTAAATTTAAAAAACAAACATAAGTAAGGAGACATAAACTTCTGGGGGCTTGTCCCTGCACATTCCACTCTAATTTACAACCTCGGAACCCTACCTCCAGGAAGACTCTTTTGCCCAAGTAACAAGAGTTGAGAACGTAATAATGCTGCCGCCTTGTGGCTGTTTCGCACAAGAGCAGCTTTAAACCCACTGCTAATGGTTGCTTAATAGTCCCAAGGAATGCAGGGCTCTAAATGACACCTGCCCTCAAAAAATGCCCTGGGGTAGGGAATAGGCAGGAAAATTCAACACATGAGAAATTTTTCAAGAAGTCAAGAGAGGAGGGAAGTTGTACCTACTCTTTAACAAAAAAAGGAAACGAAGAAAAAGGATATGGTTAAAGCTCAGTATAAGGAATTATTAGCCACATGCGTTTCCAACCTCCAAAAAGGTTTCAGCTCACACCAGTCAAATGGCCATTAGCAAAAAGTCTACAAACTATAAATGCTGAATGGGTTTTAGACAACTCATACCTACTAGCTGCTGGTGGGATGTAAAGTGGTAAAAGCACTAACAAGAACTGAATGGAGCTGCTTTACAAGGTAAAAATTGAGCTACCATATGATGCGGCAGGGCACCTTTGAGCCTATAAACGAAGACCACCAGGATCGGAAAGACAGAGGCAGGCAAATGTGCACTGCAGTAATATTGAAATAGCCAAGACATGAAAGCAAAAAAAAAGGTCCATAAACATATGAATGGAAAAAGAAGAAGTGGTATATGGACAGAATGGAATAGTAAGCTCGGGAAAAAAATGAACAATGCCGTTTTCTGGACTACAGCTGAGCCTTGAAATAATCATATAAGGTTAAGTAAGTGAAAAGGGTATGACAAACAGCCTATGATATCATTTATACATGTTATCCTAAGATTGCTACCAATGAACATATTTCCACAGAAAAAGACACTCACAGACTTATCAAATAAACTAATGGTTAGCCAAAATGAAAGGTGGGAGGATGGGTAAATTAGGACTATGGGGTTAACATACATATACTAATGTATGTTAAATGTATATAAACATATAACATATAAATTACATGAATTATATCATCACCAATACCTTCAAAATATACATTTTGTGATCACATACATGGTAACAGTATCCGAAGATGAACAGACGTATGTATGAATCATTGAGCAGATTGTGTACAGCCAGACAATCAAAACACTCTAAGAAAATTTACTCCGATAAGAAATAGAAATTAAATTTAAAAAACAAACATAAGTAAGGAGACATAAACTTCTGGGGGCTTGTCCCAGGACATTCCTCTCTAATTTACAACCTGGGAACACTACCTCCAGGAAGACTCTGTTGCCCTAATAACAAGAGTTGAGAATGTAATAATGCTGCCGTCTTGTGGCTCTTTCCCACAACAGCAGCTTTAAACCCAGTGCCAATGGTTGGTTATATAGTCACAAGGACTGCAGGGCTGTAAATGACACAGGCCCTCAAGAAATGCCCTGGGGTAGGGAATAGGCAAGAAAATTCAACACATGAGAAATTTTTCAAGAAGTCAATAAGAGGAGGGAAGTTGTACTCACTCTTTAAAAAAAAGGAAAACAAAAAAAGGACATGCCTAAAGCTCAGTATAAGGAATTATTAGCCACATGCAAATTCAAATTCAAAAAGGTTTCAGCTCACACCAGTCATAACCATCAGCAAAAAGTCTACAAACGATAAATGCTGAAGGGGTTTTAGAGAACTGTGTACCTTCAAGCTGCTGCTGGGATGTAACGTGGTAACAACACTAATGCAAACTGAATGGAGATGCTTGAAAAGGTAAAAATTGAGCTACCATATGATGCGGCATGGCACCTTTTGGGCCTATAACCTAAGACCACCAGAATCTGAAAAACACAGGCAGGCCAATGTGCACTGCAGCAATACTGAAATAGCCAAGACATGGAAGCAGAAAATAGGTCCATAAACAGATGAATGGACAAAGACGAAGTGGTATACGTACCAAATGTAATAGTAGCCTCGCGAAAAAAATGAACAATGCCGTTTTCAGGACTACAGTTGAGCCTAGAAATAATCATATAAGGTTAAGTAAGTGAAAAGGGTATGACAAACATCCTATGATATCATTTATACATGTTATCCTAAGATTGCTACCAATGAACATATTTCCACAGAAAAACACACTCACAGACTTACCAAAGAAACTAATGGTTAGCCAAAATGAAAGGTGGGAGGATGGGTAAATTAGGACTATGGGGTTAACATACATATACTAATGTATGTTAAATGTATATACACATATAACAGATAAACTATATGAATTATATAATCACCAATACCTTGAAAATATATATTTTGTGATCACATACATGGTAACAGGATCCGAAGATGAACAGACGTATGTATGAATCATTGAGCAGATTCTGTACAGCCAGACAATCAAAACACTCTAATCAAATTTACTCCGACAAGAAGTATAAATTAAGTTTAAAAAACAAACATAAGTAAGGAGACATAAACTTCTGGGGCTTGTCCCAGCACATTCCACTCTAATTTACAACCTTGGAAAACTGCCTCCAGGAAGACTCAGTTGCCCTAGTAACAAGAGTTGAGAACGTAATAATGCTGCCGCCTTGTGGCTGTTTCCCACAACAGCGGCTTTAAACCCAGTGCCAATGGTTGCTTATATAGTCACAAGGACTGCAGGGCTCTAAATGACACAGGCCCTCAAAACATGCCCTGGCGTAGGCAATAGGCAAGAAAATTCAACATATGAGAAATTTTTCAAGAAGTCAATAAGAGGAGGGAAGTTGTACTCACTCTTTAAAAAAAAAGGAAAAGAAAAAAAAGGACATGCCTAAAGCTCAGTATAAGGAATTATAAGCCACAAGCAAATTCAAATTCAAAAAGGTTTCAGTTCACACCAGTCATAACCATCAGCAAAAAGTCTACAAACGATAAATGCTGAGGGGGTTTTAGAGAACTGTGTACCTTCTGGCTGCTGGTGGGATGTAAAGTGGCAACAGCACTAACGCAAACTGAATGGAGCTGTGCTTGAAAAGGTAAAAATTGAGCTACCATATGATGCGGCAGGGCACCTTTTGGGCCTATAACCTAAGACCACCAGAATCGGAAAGACAGAGGCAGGCAAATGTGCACTGCAGCAATATTGAAAGAGCCAAGACATGGAAGCAAAAAAAAGGTCCATAAACAGATGACGGGAAAAAGAAGAAGTGGTATATGGACAGAATGGAATAGTAGCCTCGGGAAAAAAATGAACAATACCGTTTTCAGGACTACAGTTGAGCCTAGAACTAATCATATAACGATAAGTAAGTCAAAAGGGTATGACAAATGTCCTATGATATCATTTATACATGTTATCCTAAGATTGCTACCAATGAACATATTTCCACAGAAAAAGACACTCACAGACTTATCAAATAAACTAATGGTTAGCCAAAATGAAGGGTGGGGGGATGGGTAAATTAGAACTATGGGGTTAACATAAATATACTAATGTAAGTTAAATGTACATAAACATATAACATATAAATGATATGAATTATATAATCACCAATCCCTTCAAAATATACATTCTGTAATCACATACATGGTAACAGGATCCGAAGATGAACAGACATATGTATGAATCATTGAGCAGATTCTGTACAGCCAGACAATCAAAACACTCTAATCAAATTTACTCCGATAAGAAGTAGAAAATAAATTTAAAAAACAAACATAAGTAAGGAGATATAAACTTCTGGGGGCTTGTCCCAGCACATTCCACTCTAGTTTACAACCTCGGAACACTACCTCCAGGAAGACTCTGCTGCCCTAGTAACAAGTGTTGAGAACGTAATAATGCTGCTGCCTTGTGGCTATTTCCCACAACAGCAGCTTTAAACCCAGTGCCAATGGTTGCTTATAGACTCACAAGGACTGCAGGGCTGTAAATGACACAGGCCCTCAAAAAATGCCCTGGGGTAGGGAATAGGCAAGAAAATTCAACACATGAGAAATTTTTCAAGAAGTCAATAAGAGGAGGGAGGTTGTACTCACTCTTTAAAAAAAAGGAAAAGAAAAAAAGAGCATGCCTAAAGCTCAGTAAAGGAAATTATTAGCCATATGCAAATTCAAATTCAATAAGGTTTCAGCTCACACCAGTCATGACCAGCAGCAAAAAGTCTACAAACTATAAATGCTGAAGGGGTTTTAGAGAACTGTGTACCTTCTTGGTGCCGGTGGGATGTAAAGTGGTAAGAGCACTAACGAAAACTGAATGGAGCTGCTTGAAAAGGTAAAAATTGAGTTAACATATGATGCGGCAGGGCACCTTTTGGGCCTATAATATAAAACCACCAAAATCGGAAAGACAGATGCAGGCAAATATGCACTGCAACAATATTGAAATAGCCAAGACATGGAAGCAAAAAAAAGGTCCATAAACAAATGAATGGACAAAGATGAAGTGGTATACGTACCAAATGGAATAGTAGCCTCGGGAAAAAAAGGAACAATGCCGTTTTCACGACTACAGTTGAGCCTACAAATAATCATATAAGGTTAAGTAAGTCAAAAGGGTATGACAAATATCCTATGATATCATTTATACATGTTATCCTAAGATTGCTACCAAAGAACATATTTCCACAGAAAAAGACACTCACAGACTTATCAAGTAAACTAATGGTTAGCCAAAAGGAAAGGTGGGAGGATGGGTAAATTAGGACTATGGGGTTAATATACATATACTAATGTATGTTAAATGTATATAAACATATAACAGATAAATTATATGAATTATATAATCACCAATACCTTTAAAATATACATTCTGTAATCACATACATGGTAACAGGGTCCAAAGGTGAACAGACATAAGTATGAATCATTGAGCAGATTCTGTACAGCCAGACAATCAACACACTCTAATCAAATTTACTCCGATAAGAAATAGAAACTAAATTTAAAAAACAAACATAAGTAAGGAGACATAAACTTCTGGGGGCTTGTCCCTGCACATTCCACTCTAATTTACAACCTCGGAACCCTACCTCCAGGAAGACTCTTTTGCCCAAGTAACAAGAGTTGAGAACGTAATAATGCTGCCGCCTTGTGGCTGTTTCGCACAAGAGCAGCTTTAAACCCACTGCTAATGGTTGCTTAATAGTCCCAAGGAATGCAGGGCTCTAAATGACACCTGCCCTCAAAAAATGCCCTGGGGTAGGGAATAGGCAGGAAAATTCAACACATGAGAAATTTTTCAAGAAGTCAAGAGAGGAGGGAAGTTGTACCTACTCTTTAACAAAAAAAGGAAACGAAGAAAAAGGATATGGTTAAAGCTCAGTATAAGGAATTATTAGCCACATGCGTTTCCAACCTCCAAAAAGGTTTCAGCTCACACCAGTCAAAGGGCCATTAGCAAAAAGTCTACAAACTATAAATGCTGAATGGGTTTTAGACAACTCATACCTACTAGCTGCTGGTGGGATGTAAAGTGGTAAAAGCACTAACAAGAACTGAATGGAGCTGCTTTACAAGGTAAAAATTGAGCTACCATATGATGCGGCAGGGCACCTTTGAGCCTATAAACGAAGACCACCAGGATCGGAAAGACAGAGGCAGGCAAATGTGCACTGCAGTAATATTGAAATAGCCAAGACATGAAAGCAAAAAAAAAGGTCCATAAACATATGAATGGAAAAAGAAGAAGTGGTATATGGACAGAATGGAATAGTAAGCTCGGGAAAAAAATGAACAATGCCGTTTTCTGGACTACAGCTGAGCCTTGAAATAATCATATAAGGTTAAGTAAGTGAAAAGGGTATGACAAACAGCCTATGATATCATTTATACATGTTATCCTAAGATTGCTACCAATGAACATATTTCCACAGAAAAAGACACTCACAGACTTATCAAATAAACTAATGGTTAGCCAAAATGAAAGGTGGGAGGATGGGTAAATTAGGACTATGGGGTTAACATACATATACTAATGTATGTTAAATGTATATAAACATATAACATATAAATTACATGAATTATATCATCACCAATACCTTCAAAATATACATTTTGTGATCACATACATGGTAACAGTATCCGAAGATGAACAGACGTATGTATGAATCATTGAGCAGATTCTGTACAGCCAGACAATCAAAACACTCTAAGAAAATTTACTCCGATAAGAAATAGAAATTAAATTTAAAAAACAAACATAAGTAAGGAGACATAAACTTCTGGGGGCTTGTCCCAGGACATTCCTCTCTAATTTACAACCTGGGAACACTACCTCCAGGAAGACTCTGTTGCCCTAATAACAAGAGTTGAGAATGTAATAATGCTGCCGTCTTGTGGCTCTTTCCCACAACAGCAGCTTTAAACCCAGTGCCAATGGTTGGTTATATAGTCACAAGGACTGCAGGGCTGTAAATGACACAGGCCCTCAAGAAATGCCCTGGGGTAGGGAATAGGCAAGAAAATTCAACACATGAGAAATTTTTCAAGAAGTCAATAAGAGGAGGGAAGTTGTACTCACTCTTTAAAAAAAAGGAAAACAAAAAAAGGACATGCCTAAAGCTCAGTATAAGGAATTATTAGCCACATGCAAATTCAAATTCAAAAAGGTTTCAGCTCACACCAGTCATAACCATCAGCAAAAAGTCTACAAACGATAAATGCTGAAGGGGTTTTAGAGAACTGTGTACCTTCAAGCTGCTGCTGGGATGTAACGTGGTAACAACACTAATGCAAACTGAATGGAGATGCTTGAAAAGGTAAAAATTGAGCTACCATATGATGCGGCATGGCACCTTTTGGGCCTATAACCTAAGACCACCAGAATCTGAAAAACACAGGCAGGCCAATGTGCACTGCAGCAATACTGAAATAGCCAAGACATGGAAGCAGAAAATAGGTCCATAAACAGATGAATGGACAAAGACGAAGTGGTATACGTACCAAATGTAATAGTAGCCTCGCGAAAAAAATGAACAATGCCGTTTTCAGGACTACAGTTGAGCCTAGAAATAATCATATAAGGTTAAGTAAGTGAAAAGGGTATGACAAACATCCTATGATATCATTTATACATGTTATCCTAAGATTGCTACCAATGAACATATTTCCACAGAAAAACACACTCACAGACTTACCAAAGAAACTAATGGTTAGCCAAAATGAAAGGTGGGAGGATGGGTAAATTAGGACTATGGGGTTAACATACATATACTAATGTATGTTAAATGTATATACACATATAACAGATAAACTATATGAATTATATAATCACCAATACCTTGAAAATATATATTTTGTGATCACATACATGGTAACAGGATCCGAAGATGAACAGACGTATGTATGAATCATTGAGCAGATTCTGTACAGCCAGACAATCAAAACACTCTAATCAAATTTACTCCGACAAGAAGTATAAATTAAGTTTAAAAAACAAACATAAGTAAGGAGACATAAACTTCTGGGGCTTGTCCCAGCACATTCCACTCTAATTTACAACCTTGGAAAACTGCCTCCAGGAAGACTCAGTTGCCCTAGTAACAAGAGTTGAGAACGTAATAATGCTGCCGCCTTGTGGCTGTTTCCCACAACAGCGGCTTTAAACCCAGTGCCAATGGTTGCTTATATAGTCACAAGGACTGCAGGGCTCTAAATGACACAGGCCCTCAAAACATGCCCTGGCGTAGGCAATAGGCAAGAAAATTCAACATATGAGAAATTTTTCAAGAAGTCAATAAGAGGAGGGAAGTTGTACTCACTCTTTAAAAAAAAAGGAAAAGAAAAAAAAGGACATGCCTAAAGCTCAGTATAAGGAATTATAAGCCACAAGCAAATTCAAATTCAAAAAGGTTTCAGTTCACACCAGTCATAACCATCAGCAAAAAGTCTACAAACGATAAATGCTGAGGGGGTTTTAGAGAACTGTGTACCTTCTGGCTGCTGGTGGGATGTAAAGTGGCAACAGCACTAACGCAAACTGAATGGAGCTGTGCTTGAAAAGGTAAAAATTGAGCTACCATATGATGCGGCAGGGCACCTTTTGGGCCTATAACCTAAGACCACCAGAATCGGAAAGACAGAGGCAGGCAAATGTGCACTGCAGCAATATTGAAAGAGCCAAGACATGGAAGCAAAAAAAAGGTCCATAAACAGATGACGGGAAAAAGAAGAAGTGGTATATGGACAGAATGGAATAGTAGCCTCGGGAAAAAAATGAACAATACCGTTTTCAGGACTACAGTTGAGCCTAGAACTAATCATATAACGATAAGTAAGTCAAAAGGGTATGACAAATGTCCTATGATATCATTTATACATGTTATCCTAAGATTGCTACCAATGAACATATTTCCACAGAAAAAGACACTCACAGACTTATCAAATAAACTAATGGTTAGCCAAAATGAAGGGTGGGGGGATGGGTAAATTAGAACTATGGGGTTAACATAAATATACTAATGTAAGTTAAATGTACATAAACATATAACATATAAATGATATGAATTATATAATCACCAATCCCTTCAAAATATACATTCTGTAATCACATACATGGTAACAGGATCCGAAGATGAACAGACATATGTATGAATCATTGAGCAGATTCTGTACAGCCAGACAATCAAAACACTCTAATCAAATTTACTCCGATAAGAAGTAGAAAATAAATTTAAAAAACAAACATAAGTAAGGAGATATAAACTTCTGGGGGCTTGTCCCAGCACATTCCACTCTAGTTTACAACCTCGGAACACTACCTCCAGGAAGACTCTGCTGCCCTAGTAACAAGTGTTGAGAACGTAATAATGCTGCTGCCTTGTGGCTATTTCCCACAACAGCAGCTTTAAACCCAGTGCCAATGGTTGCTTATAGACTCACAAGGACTGCAGGGCTGTAAATGACACAGGCCCTCCAAAAATGCCCTGGGGTAGGGAATAGGCAAGAAAATTCAACACATGAGAAATTTTTCAAGAAGTCAATAAGAGGAGGGAGGTTGTACTCACTCTTTAAAAAAAAAGGAAAAGAAAAAAAGAGCATGCCTAAAGCTCAGTAAAGGAAATTATTAGCCATATGCAAATTCAAATTCAATAAGGTTTCAGCTCACACCAGTCATGACCAGCAGCAAAAAGTCTACAAACTATAAATGCTGAAGGGGTTTTAGAGAACTGTGTACCTTCTTGGTGCCGGTGGGATGTAAAGTGGTAAGAGCACTAACGAAAACTGAATGGAGCTGCTTGAAAAGGTAAAAATTGAGTTAACATATGATGCGGCAGGGCACCTTTTGGGCCTATAATATAAAACCACCAAAATCGGAAAGACAGATGCAGGCAAATATGCACTGCAACAATATTGAAATAGCCAAGACATGGAAGCAAAAAAAAGGTCCATAAACAAATGAATGGACAAAGATGAAGTGGTATACGTACCAAATGGAATAGTAGCCTCGGGAAAAAAAGGAACAATGCCGTTTTCACGACTACAGTTGAGCCTACAAATAATCATATAAGGTTAAGTAAGTCAAAAGGGTATGACAAATATCCTATGATATCATTTATACATGTTATCCTAAGATTGCTACCAAAGAACATATTTCCACAGAAAAAGACACTCACAGACTTATCAAGTAAACTAATGGTTAGCCAAAAGGAAAGGTGGGAGGATGGGTAAATTAGGACTATGGGGTTAATATACATATACTAATGTATGTTAAATGTATATAAACATATAACAGATAAATTATATGAATTATATAATCACCAATACCTTTAAAATATACATTCTGTAATCACATACATGGTAACAGGGTCCAAAGGTGAACAGACATAAGTATGAATCATTGAGCAGATTCTGTACAGCCAGACAATCAACACACTCTAATCAAATTTACTCCGATAAGAAATAGAAACTAAATTTAAAAAACAAACATAAGTAAGGAGACATAAACTTCTGGGGGCTTGTCCCTGCACATTCCACTCTAATTTACAACCTCGGAACCCTACCTCCAGGAAGACTCTTTTGCCCAAGTAACAAGAGTTGAGAACGTAATAATGCTGCCGCCTTGTGGCTGTTTCGCACAAGAGCAGCTTTAAACCCACTGCTAATGGTTGCTTAATAGTCCCAAGGAATGCAGGGCTCTAAATGACACCTGCCCTCAAAAAATGCCCTGGGGTAGGGAATAGGCAGGAAAATTCAACACATGAGAAATTTTTCAAGAAGTCAAGAGAGGAGGGAAGTTGTACCTACTCTTTAACAAAAAAAGGAAACGAAGAAAAAGGATATGGTTAAAGCTCAGTATAAGGAATTATTAGCCACATGCGTTTCCAACCTCCAAAAAGGTTTCAGCTCACACCAGTCAAATGGCCATTAGCAAAAAGTCTACAAACTATAAATGCTGAATGGGTTTTAGACAACTCATACCTACTAGCTGCTGGTGGGATGTAAAGTGGTAAAAGCACTAACAAGAACTGAATGGAGCTGCTTTACAAGGTAAAAATTGAGCTACCATATGATGCGGCAGGGCACCTTTGAGCCTATAAACGAAGACCACCAGGATCGGAAAGACAGAGGCAGGCAAATGTGCACTGCAGTAATATTGAAATAGCCAAGACATGAAAGCAAAAAAAAAGGTCCATAAACATATGAATGGAAAAAGAAGAAGTGGTATATGGACAGAATGGAATAGTAAGCTCGGGAAAAAAATGAACAATGCCGTTTTCTGGACTACAGCTGAGCCTTGAAATAATCATATAAGGTTAAGTAAGTGAAAAGGGTATGACAAACAGCCTATGATATCATTTATACATGTTATCCTAAGATTGCTACCAATGAACATATTTCCACAGAAAAAGACACTCACAGACTTATCAAATAAACTAATGGTTAGCCAAAATGAAAGGTGGGAGGATGGGTAAATTAGGACTATGGGGTTAACATACATATACTAATGTATGTTAAATGTATATAAACATATAACATATAAATTACATGAATTATATCATCACCAATACCTTCAAAATATACATTTTGTGATCACATACATGGTAACAGTATCCGAAGATGAACAGACGTATGTATGAATCATTGAGCAGATTCTGTACAGCCAGACAATCAAAACACTCTAAGAAAATTTACTCCGATAAGAAATAGAAATTAAATTTAAAAAACAAACATAAGTAAGGAGACATAAACTTCTGGGGGCTTGTCCCAGGACATTCCTCTCTAATTTACAACCTGGGAACACTACCTCCAGGAAGACTCTGTTGCCCTAATAACAAGAGTTGAGAATGTAATAATGCTGCCGTCTTGTGGCTCTTTCCCACAACAGCAGCTTTAAACCCAGTGCCAATGGTTGGTTATATAGTCACAAGGACTGCAGGGCTGTAAATGACACAGGCCCTCAAGAAATGCCCTGGGGTAGGGAATAGGCAAGAAAATTCAACACATGAGAAATTTTTCAAGAAGTCAATAAGAGGAGGGAAGTTGTACTCACTCTTTAAAAAAAAGGAAAACAAAAAAAGGACATGCCTAAAGCTCAGTATAAGGAATTATTAGCCACATGCAAATTCAAATTCAAAAAGGTTTCAGCTCACACCAGTCATAACCATCAGCAAAAAGTCTACAAACGATAAATGCTGAAGGGGTTTTAGAGAACTGTGTACCTTCAAGCTGCTGCTGGGATGTAACGTGGTAACAACACTAATGCAAACTGAATGGAGATGCTTGAAAAGGTAAAAATTGAGCTACCATATGATGCGGCATGGCACCTTTTGGGCCTATAACCTAAGACCACCAGAATCTGAAAAACACAGGCAGGCCAATGTGCACTGCAGCAATACTGAAATAGCCAAGACATGGAAGCAGAAAATAGGTCCATAAACAGATGAATGGACAAAGACGAAGTGGTATACGTACCAAATGTAATAGTAGCCTCGCGAAAAAAATGAACAATGCCGTTTTCAGGACTACAGTTGAGCCTAGAAATAATCATATAAGGTTAAGTAAGTGAAAAGGGTATGACAAACATCCTATGATATCATTTATACATGTTATCCTAAGATTGCTACCAATGAACATATTTCCACAGAAAAACACACTCACAGACTTACCAAAGAAACTAATGGTTAGCCAAAATGAAAGGTGGGAGGATGGGTAAATTAGGACTATGGGGTTAACATACATATACTAATGTATGTTAAATGTATATACACATATAACAGATAAACTATATGAATTATATAATCACCAATACCTTGAAAATATATATTTTGTGATCACATACATGGTAACAGGATCCGAAGATGAACAGACGTATGTATGAATCATTGAGCAGATTCTGTACAGCCAGACAATCAAAACACTCTAATCAAATTTACTCCGACAAGAAGTATAAATTAAGTTTAAAAAACAAACATAAGTAAGGAGACATAAACTTCTGGGGCTTGTCCCAGCACATTCCACTCTAATTTACAACCTTGGAAAACTGCCTCCAGGAAGACTCAGTTGCCCTAGTAACAAGAGTTGAGAACGTAATAATGCTGCCGCCTTGTGGCTGTTTCCCACAACAGCGGCTTTAAACCCAGTGCCAATGGTTGCTTATATAGTCACAAGGACTGCAGGGCTCTAAATGACACAGGCCCTCAAAACATGCCCTGGCGTAGGCAATAGGCAAGAAAATTCAACATATGAGAAATTTTTCAAGAAGTCAATAAGAGGAGGGAAGTTGTACTCACTCTTTAAAAAAAAAGGAAAAGAAAAAAAAGGACATGCCTAAAGCTCAGTATAAGGAATTATAAGCCACAAGCAAATTCAAATTCAAAAAGGTTTCAGTTCACACCAGTCATAACCATCAGCAAAAAGTCTACAAACGATAAATGCTGAGGGGGTTTTAGAGAACTGTGTACCTTCTGGCTGCTGGTGGGATGTAAAGTGGCAACAGCACTAACGCAAACTGAATGGAGCTGTGCTTGAAAAGGTAAAAATTGAGCTACCATATGATGCGGCAGGGCACCTTTTGGGCCTATAACCTAAGACCACCAGAATCGGAAAGACAGAGGCAGGCAAATGTGCACTGCAGCAATATTGAAAGAGCCAAGACATGGAAGCAAAAAAAAGGTCCATAAACAGATGACGGGAAAAAGAAGAAGTGGTATATGGACAGAATGGAATAGTAGCCTCGGGAAAAAAATGAACAATACCGTTTTCAGGACTACAGTTGAGCCTAGAACTAATCATATAACGATAAGTAAGTCAAAAGGGTATGACAAATGTCCTATGATATCATTTATACATGTTATCCTAAGATTGCTACCAATGAACATATTTCCACAGAAAAAGACACTCACAGACTTATCAAATAAACTAATGGTTAGCCAAAATGAAGGGTGGGGGGATGGGTAAATTAGAACTATGGGGTTAACATAAATATACTAATGTAAGTTAAATGTACATAAACATATAACATATAAATGATATGAATTATATAATCACCAATCCCTTCAAAATATACATTCTGTAATCACATACATGGTAACAGGATCCGAAGATGAACAGACATATGTATGAATCATTGAGCAGATTCTGTACAGCCAGACAATCAAAACACTCTAATCAAATTTACTCCGATAAGAAGTAGAAAATAAATTTAAAAAACAAACATAAGTAAGGAGATATAAACTTCTGGGGGCTTGTCCCAGCACATTCCACTCTAGTTTACAACCTCGGAACACTACCTCCAGGAAGACTCTGCTGCCCTAGTAACAAGTGTTGAGAACGTAATAATGCTGCTGCCTTGTGGCTATTTCCCACAACAGCAGCTTTAAACCCAGTGCCAATGGTTGCTTATAGACTCACAAGGACTGCAGGGCTGTAAATGACACAGGCCCTCAAAAAATGCCCTGGGGTAGGGAATAGGCAAGAAAATTCAACACATGAGAAATTTTTCAAGAAGTCAATAAGAGGAGGGAGGTTGTACTCACTCTTTAAAAAAAAGGAAAAGAAAAAAAGAGCATGCCTAAAGCTCAGTAAAGGAAATTATTAGCCATATGCAAATTCAAATTCAATAAGGTTTCAGCTCACACCAGTCATGACCAGCAGCAAAAAGTCTACAAACTATAAATGCTGAAGGGGTTTTAGAGAACTGTGTACCTTCTTGGTGCCGGTGGGATGTAAAGTGGTAAGAGCACTAACGAAAACTGAATGGAGCTGCTTGAAAAGGTAAAAATTGAGTTAACATATGATGCGGCAGGGCACCTTTTGGGCCTATAATATAAAACCACCAAAATCGGAAAGACAGATGCAGGCAAATATGCACTGCAACAATATTGAAATAGCCAAGACATGGAAGCAAAAAAAAGGTCCATAAACAAATGAATGGACAAAGATGAAGTGGTATACGTACCAAATGGAATAGTAGCCTCGGGAAAAAAAGGAACAATGCCGTTTTCACGACTACAGTTGAGCCTACAAATAATCATATAAGGTTAAGTAAGTCAAAAGGGTATGACAAATATCCTATGATATCATTTATACATGTTATCCTAAGATTGCTACCAAAGAACATATTTCCACAGAAAAAGACACTCACAGACTTATCAAGTAAACTAATGGTTAGCCAAAAGGAAAGGTGGGAGGATGGGTAAATTAGGACTATGGGGTTAATATACATATACTAATGTATGTTAAATGTATATAAACATATAACAGATAAATTATATGAATTATATAATCACCAATACCTTTAAAATATACATTCTGTAATCACATACATGGTAACAGGGTCCAAAGGTGAACAGACATAAGTATGAATCATTGAGCAGATTCTGTACAGCCAGACAATCAACACACTCTAATCAAATTTACTCCGATAAGAAATAGAAACTAAATTTAAAAAACAAACATAAGTAAGGAGACATAAACTTCTGGGGGCTTGTCCCCGCACATTCCACTCTAATTTACAACCTCGGAACCCTACCTCCAGGAAGACTCTTTTGCCCAAGTAACAAGAGTTGAGAACGTAATAATGCTGCCGCCTTGTGGCTGTTTCGCACAAGAGCAGCTTTAAACCCACTGCTAATGGTTGCTTAATAGTCCCAAGGAATGCAGGGCTCTAAATGACACCTGCCCTCAAAAAATGCCCTGGGGTAGGGAATAGGCAGGAAAATTCAACACATGAGAAATTTTTCAAGAAGTCAAGAGAGGAGGGAAGTTGTACCTACTCTTTAACAAAAAAAGGAAACGAAGAAAAAGGATATGGTTAAAGCTCAGTATAAGGAATTATTAGCCACATGCGTTTCCAACCTCCAAAAAGGTTTCAGCTCACACCAGTCAAAGGGCCATTAGCAAAAAGTCTACAAACTATAAATGCTGAATGGGTTTTAGACAACTCATACCTACTAGCTGCTGGTGGGATGTAAAGTGGTAAAAGCACTAACAAGAACTGAATGGAGCTGCTTTACAAGGTAAAAATTGAGCTACCATATGATGCGGCAGGGCACCTTTGAGCCTATAAACGAAGACCACCAGGATCGGAAAGACAGAGGCAGGCAAATGTGCACTGCAGTAATATTGAAATAGCCAAGACATGAAAGCAAAAAAAAAGGTCCATAAACATATGAATGGAAAAAGAAGAAGTGGTATATGGACAGAATGGAATAGTAAGCTCGGGAAAAAAATGAACAATGCCGTTTTCTGGACTACAGCTGAGCCTTGAAATAATCATATAAGGTTAAGTAAGTGAAAAGGGTATGACAAACAGCCTATGATATCATTTATACATGTTATCCTAAGATTGCTACCAATGAACATATTTCCACAGAAAAAGACACTCACAGACTTATCAAATAAACTAATGGTTAGCCAAAATGAAAGGTGGGAGGATGGGTAAATTAGGACTATGGGGTTAACATACATATACTAATGTATGTTAAATGTATATAAACATATAACATATAAATTACATGAATTATATCATCACCAATACCTTCAAAATATACATTTTGTGATCACATACATGGTAACAGTATCCGAAGATGAACAGACGTATGTATGAATCATTGAGCAGATTCTGTACAGCCAGACAATCAAAACACTCTAAGAAAATTTACTCCGATAAGAAATAGAAATTAAATTTAAAAAACAAACATAAGTAAGGAGACATAAACTTCTGGGGGCTTGTCCCAGGACATTCCTCTCTAATTTACAACCTGGGAACACTACCTCCAGGAAGACTCTGTTGCCCTAATAACAAGAGTTGAGAATGTAATAATGCTGCCGTCTTGTGGCTCTTTCCCACAACAGCAGCTTTAAACCCAGTGCCAATGGTTGGTTATATAGTCACAAGGACTGCAGGGCTGTAAATGACACAGGCCCTCAAGAAATGCCCTGGGGTAGGGAATAGGCAAGAAAATTCAACACATGAGAAATTTTTCAAGAAGTCAATAAGAGGAGGGAAGTTGTACTCACTCTTTAAAAAAAAGGAAAACAAAAAAAGGACATGCCTAAAGCTCAGTATAAGGAATTATTAGCCACATGCAAATTCAAATTCAAAAAGGTTTCAGCTCACACCAGTCATAACCATCAGCAAAAAGTCTACAAACGATAAATGCTGAAGGGGTTTTAGAGAACTGTGTACCTTCAAGCTGCTGCTGGGATGTAACGTGGTAACAACACTAATGCAAACTGAATGGAGATGCTTGAAAAGGTAAAAATTGAGCTACCATATGATGCGGCATGGCACCTTTTGGGCCTATAACCTAAGACCACCAGAATCTGAAAAACACAGGCAGGCCAATGTGCACTGCAGCAATACTGAAATAGCCAAGACATGGAAGCAGAAAATAGGTCCATAAACAGATGAATGGACAAAGACGAAGTGGTATACGTACCAAATGTAATAGTAGCCTCGCGAAAAAAATGAACAATGCCGTTTTCAGGACTACAGTTGAGCCTAGAAATAATCATATAAGGTTAAGTAAGTGAAAAGGGTATGACAAACATCCTATGATATCATTTATACATGTTATCCTAAGATTGCTACCAATGAACATATTTCCACAGAAAAACACACTCACAGACTTACCAAAGAAACTAATGGTTAGCCAAAATGAAAGGTGGGAGGATGGGTAAATTAGGACTATGGGGTTAACATACATATACTAATGTATGTTAAATGTATATACACATATAACAGATAAACTATATGAATTATATAATCACCAATACCTTGAAAATATATATTTTGTGATCACATACATGGTAACAGGATCCGAAGATGAACAGACATATGTATGAATCATTGAGCAGATTCTGTACAGCCAGACAATCAAAACACTCTAATCAAATTTACTCCGACAAGAAGTATAAATTAAGTTTAAAAAACAAACATAAGTAAGGAGACATAAACTTCTGGGGCTTGTCCCAGCACATTCCACTCTAATTTACAACCTTGGAAAACTGCCTCCAGGAAGACTCAGTTGCCCTAGTAACAAGAGTTGAGAACGTAATAATGCTGCCGCCTTGTGGCTGTTTCCCACAACAGCAGCTTTAAACCCAGTGCCAATGGTTGCTTATATAGTCACAAGGACTGCAGGGCTCTAAATGACACAGGCCCTCAAAACATGCCCTGGCGTAGGCAATAGGCAAGAAAATTCAACATATGAGAAATTTTTCAAGAAGTCAATAAGAGGAGGGAAGTTGTACTCACTCTTTAAAAAAAAAGGAAAAGAAAAAAAAGGACATGCCTAAAGCTCAGTATAAGGAATTATAAGCCACAAGCAAATTCAAATTCAAAAAGGTTTCAGTTCACACCAGTCATAACCATCAGCAAAAAGTCTACAAACGATAAATGCTGAGGGGGTTTTAGAGAACTGTGTACCTTCTGGCTGCTGGTGGGATGTAAAGTGGCAACAGCACTAACGCAAACTGAATGGAGCTGTGCTTGAAAAGGTAAAAATTGAGCTACCATATGATGCGGCAGGGCACCTTTTGGGCCTATAACCTAAGACCACCAGAATCGGAAAGACAGAGGCAGGCAAATGTGCACTGCAGCAATATTGAAAGAGCCAAGACATGGAAGCAAAAAAAAGGTCCAGAAACAGATGACGGGAAAAAGAAGAAGTGGTATATGGACAGAATGGAATAGTAGCCTCGGGAAAAAAATGAACAATACCGTTTTCAGGACTACAGTTGAGCCTAGAACTAATCATATAACGATAAGTAAGTCAAAAGGGTATGACAAATGTCCTATGATATCATTTATACATGTTATCCTAAGATTGCTACCAATGAACATATTTCCACAGAAAAAGACACTCACAGACTTATCAAATAAACTAATGGTTAGCCAAAATGAAGGGTGGGGGGATGGGTAAATTAGAACTATGGGGTTAACATAAATATACTAATGTAAGTTAAATGTACATAAACATATAACATATAAATGATATGAATTATATAATCACCAATCCCTTCAAAATATACATTCTGTAATCACATACATGGTAACAGGATCCGAAGATGAACAGACATATGTATGAATCATTGAGCAGATTCTGTACAGCCAGACAATCAAAACACTCTAATCAAATTTACTCCGATAAGAAGTAGAAAATAAATTTAAAAAACAAACATAAGTAAGGAGATATAAACTTCTGGGGGCTTGTCCCAGCACATTCCACTCTAGTTTACAACCTCGGAACACTACCTCCAGGAAGACTCTGCTGCCCTAGTAACAAGTGTTGAGAACGTAATAATGCTGCTGCCTTGTGGCTATTTCCCACAACAGCAGCTTTAAACCCAGTGCCAATGGTTGCTTATAGACTCACAAGGACTGCAGGGCTGTAAATGACACAGGCCCTCAAAAAATGCCCTGGGGTAGGGAATAGGCAAGAAAATTCAACACATGAGAAATTTTTCAAGAAGTCAATAAGAGGAGGGAGGTTGTACTCACTCTTTAAAAAAAAAGGAAAAGAAAAAAAGAGCATGCCTAAAGCTCAGTAAAGGAAATTATTAGCCATATGCAAATTCAAATTCAATAAGGTTTCAGCTCACACCAGTCATGACCAGCAGCAAAAAGTCTACAAACTATAAATGCTGAAGGGGTTTTAGAGAACTGTGTACCTTCTTGGTGCCGGTGGGATGTAAAGTGGTAAGAGCACTAACGAAAACTGAATGGAGCTGCTTGAAAAGGTAAAAATTGAGTTAACATATGATGCGGCAGGGCACCTTTTGGGCCTATAATATAAAACCACCAAAATCGGAAAGACAGATGCAGGCAAATAGGCACTGCAACAATATTGAAATAGCCAAGACATGGAAGCAAAAAAAAGGTCCATAAACAAATGAATGGACAAAGATGAAGTGGTATACGTACCAAATGGAATAGTAGCCTCGGGAAAAAAAGGAACAATGCCGTTTTCACGACTACAGTTGAGCCTACAAATAATCATATAAGGTTAAGTAAGTCAAAAGGGTATGACAAATATCCTATGATATCATTTATACATGTTATCCTAAGATTGCTACCAAAGAACATATTTCCACAGAAAAAGACACTCACAGACTTATCAAGTAAACTAATGGTTAGCCAAAAGGAAAGGTGGGAGGATGGGTAAATTAGGACTATGGGGTTAATATACATATACTAATGTATGTTAAATGTATATAAACATATAACAGATAAATTATATGAATTATATAATCACCAATACCTTTAAAATATACATTCTGTAATCACATACATGGTAACAGGGTCCAAAGGTGAACAGACATAAGTATGAATCATTGAGCAGATTCTGTACAGCCAGACAATCAACACACTCTAATCAAATTTACTCCGATAAGAAATAGAAACTAAATTTAAAAAACAAACATACGTAAGGAGGCATAAACTTCTGGGGGCTTGTCCCCGCACATTCCACTCTAATTTACAACCTCGGAACCCTACCTCCAGGAAGACTCTTTTGCCCAAGTAACAAGAGTTGAGAACGTAATAATGCTGCCGCCTTGTGGCTGTTTCGCACAAGAGCAGCTTTAAACCCACTGCTAATGGTTGCTTAATAGTCCCAAGGAATGCAGGGCTCTAAATGACACCTGCCCTCAAAAAATGCCCTGGGGTAGGGAATAGGCAGGAAAATTCAACACATGAGAAATTTTTCAAGAAGTCAAGAGAGGAGGGAAGTTGTACCTACTCTTTAACAAAAAAAGGAAACGAAGAAAAAGGATATGGTTAAAGCTCAGTATAAGGAATTATTAGCCACATGCGTTTCCAACCTCCAAAAAGGTTTCAGCTCACACCAGTCAAATGGCCATTAGCAAAAAGTCTACAAACTATAAATGCTGAATGGGTTTTAGACAACTCATACCTACTAGCTGCTGGTGGGATGTAAAGTGGTAAAAGCACTAACAAGAACTGAATGGAGCTGCTTTACAAGGTAAAAATTGAGCTACCATATGATGCGGCAGGGCACCTTTGAGCCTATAAACGAAGACCACCAGGATCGGAAAGACAGAGGCAGGCAAATGTGCACTGCAGTAATATTGAAATAGCCAAGACATGAAAGCAAAAAAAAAGGTCCATAAACATATGAATGGAAAAAGAAGAAGTGGTATATGGACAGAATGGAATAGTAAGCTCGGGAAAAAAATGAACAATGCCGTTTTCTGGACTACAGCTGAGCCTTGAAATAATCATATAAGGTTAAGTAAGTGAAAAGGGTATGACAAACAGCCTATGATATCATTTATACATGTTATCCTAAGATTGCTACCAATGAACATATTTCCACAGAAAAAGACACTCACAGACTTATCAAATAAACTAATGGTTAGCCAAAATGAAAGGTGGGAGGATGGGTAAATTAGGACTATGGGGTTAACATACATATACTAATGTATGTTAAATGTATATAAACATATAACATATAAATTACATGAATTATATCATCACCAATACCTTCAAAATATACATTTTGTGATCACATACATGGTAACAGTATCCGAAGATGAACAGACGTATGTATGAATCATTGAGCAGATTGTGTACAGCCAGACAATCAAAACACTCTAATCAAATTTACTCCGATAAGAAATAGAAATTAAATTTAAAAAACAAACATAAGTAAGGAGACATAAACTTCTGGGGGCTTGTCCCAGGACATTCCTCTCTAATTTACAACCTGGGAACACTACCTCCAGGAAGACTCTGTTGCCCTAATAACAAGAGTTGAGAATGTAATAATGCTGCCGTCTTGTGGCTCTTTCCCACAACAGCAGCTTTAAACCCAGTGCCAATGGTTGGTTATATAGTCACAAGGACTGCAGGGCTGTAAATGACACAGGCCCACAAAACATGCCCTGGGGTAGGGAATAGGCAAGAAAATTCAACACATGAGAAATTTTTCAAGAAGTCAATAAGAGGAGGGAAGTTGTACTCACTCTTTAAAAAAAAGGAAAACAAAAAAAGGACATGCCTAAAGCTCAGTATAAGGAATTATTAGCCACATGCAAATTCAAATTCAAAAAGGTTTCAGCTCACACCAGTCATAACCATCAGCAAAAAGTCTACAAACGATAAATGCTGAAGGGGTTTAAGAGAACTGTGTACCTTCAAGCTGCTGCTGGGATGTAACGTGGTAACAACACTAACGCAAACTGAATGGAGATGCTTGAAAAGGTAAAAATTGAGCTACCATATGATGCGGCATGGTACCTTTTGGGCCTATAACCTAAGACCACCAGAATCGGAAAGACAGAGGCAGGTAAATGTGCACTGCAGCAACATTGAAATAGCCAAGACATGGAAGGAAAAAAAAAGGTCCATAAACAGATGTATGGACAAAGACGAAGTGGTATATGGACAGAATGGAATAGTAGGCTCGTGAAAAAAATGAACAATGCCGTTTTCAGGACTACAGTTGAGCCTAGAAATAATCATATAACGTTAAGTAAGTGAAAAGGGTATGACAAATATCCTATGATATCATTTATATATGTTATCGTAAAATTGCTACCAATGAACATATTTCCACAGAAAAAGACACTCACAGACTTATCAAATAAAGTAATGGTTAGCCAAAATGAAAGGTGGGAGGATGGGTAAATTAGGACTATGGGGTTAACATACATATACTAATGTATGTTAAATGTATATAAACATATAACATATAAAGTATATGAATTATATAATCACGAATACCTTTAAAATATATATTCTGTAATCACATACATGGTAACAGGATCCGAAGATGAAGAAACATAAATATGAATCAATGAGCAGATTCTGTACAGCCAGAAAATCAAAACACTCTAATCAGATTTACTCCGATAAGAAATAGAAATTAAATTTAAAAAACAAACATAAGTAAGGAGAGATAAACTTCTGGGGGCTTGTCCCAGCACATTCCACTCTAATTTCCAACCTTGGAACACTACCTCCAGGAAGAGTCTTTTGCCCCATTAACAAGAGTTGAGGACGTAATAATGCTGCCGCCATGTGGCTGTTTCCCACAGCAGCAGCTTTAAACCCACTGCCAATGGTTGCCTACATAGTCACAAGGACTGCAGGGCTGTAAATGACACAGGCCCTCAAGAAATGCCCTGGGGTAGGGAATAGGCAAGAAAATTCAACACATGAGAAATTTTTCAAGAAGTCAATAAGAGGAGGGAAGTTGTACTCACTCTTTAAAAAAAAGGAAAACAAAAAAAGGACATGCCTAAAGCTCAGTATAAGGAATTATTAGCCACATGCAAATTCAAATTCAAAAAGGTTTCAGCTCACACCAGTCATAACCATCAGCAAAAAGTCTACAAACGATAAATGCTGAAGGGGTTTTAGAGAACTGTGTACCTTCAAGCTGCTGCTGGGATGTAACGTGGTAACAACACTAATGCAAACTGAATGGAGATGCTTGAAAAGGTAAAAATTGAGCTACCATATGATGCGGCATGGCACCTTTTGGGCCTATAACCTAAGACCACCAGAATATGAAAAACACAGGCAGGCCAATGTGCACTGCAGCAATACTGAAATAGCCAAGACATGGAAGCAGAAAATAGGTCCATAAACAGATGAATGGACAAAGACGAAGTGGTATACGTACCAAATGTAATAGTAGCCTCGCGAAAAAAATGAACAATGCCGTTTTCAGGACTACAGTTGAGCCTAGAAATAATCATATAAGGTTAAGTAAGTGAAAAGGGTATGACAAACATCCTATGATATCATTTATACATGTTATCCTAAGATTGCTACCAATGAACATATTTCCACAGAAAAACACACTCACAGACTTACCAAAGAAACTAATGGTTAGCCAAAATGAAAGGTGGGAGGATGGGTAAATTAGGACTATGGGGTTAACATACATATACTAATGTATGTTAAATGTATATAAACATATAACAGATAAACTATATGAATTATATAATCACCAATACCTTGAAAATATATATTTTGTGATCACATACATGGTAACAGGATCCGAAGATGAACAGACATATGTATGAATCATTGAGCAGATTCTGTACAGCCAGACAATCAAAACACTCTAATCAAATTTACTCCGACAAGAAGTATAAATTAAGTTTAAAAAACAAACATAAGTAAGGAGACATAAACTTCTGGGGCTTGTCCCAGCACATTCCACTCTAATTTACAACCTTGGAAAACTGCCTCCAGGAAGACTCAGTTGCCCTAGTAACAAGAGTTGAGAACGTAATAATGCTGCCGCCTTGTGGCTGTTTCCCACAACAGCAGCTTTAAACCCAGTGCCAATGGTTGCTTATATAGTCACAAGGACTGCAGGGCTCTAAATGACACAGGCCCTCAAAACATGCCCTGGCGTAGGCAATAGGCAAGAAAATTCAACATATGAGAAATTTTTCAAGAAGTCAATAAGAGGAGGGAAGTTGTACTCACTCTTTAAAAAAAAAGGAAAAGAAAAAAAAGGACATGCCTAAAGCTCAGTATAAGGAATTATAAGCCACAAGCAAATTCAAATTCAAAAAGGTTTCAGTTCACACCAGTCATAACCATCAGCAAAAAGTCTACAAACGATAAATGCTGAGGGGGTTTTAGAGAACTGTGTACCTTCTGGCTGCTGGTGGGATGTAAAGTGGCAACAGCACTAACGCAAACTGAATGGAGCTGTGCTTGAAAAGGTAAAAATTGAGCTACCATATGATGCGGCAGGGCACCTTTTGGGCCTATAACCTAAGACCACCAGAATCGGAAAGACAGAGGCAGGCAAATGTGCACTGCAGCAATATTGAAAGAGCCAAGACATGGAAGCAAAAAAAAGGTCCAGAAACAGATGACGGGAAAAAGAAGAAGTGGTATATGGACAGAATGGAATAGTAGCCTCGGGAAAAAAATGAACAATACCGTTTTCAGGACTACAGTTGAGCCTAGAACTAATCATATAACGATAAGTAAGTCAAAAGGGTATGACAAATGTCCTATGATATCATTTATACATGTTATCCTAAGATTGCTACCAATGAACATATTTCCACAGAAAAAGACACTCACAGACTTATCAAATAAACTAATGGTTAGCCAAAATGAAGGGTGGGGGGATGGGTAAATTAGAACTATGGGGTTAACATAAATATACTAATGTAAGTTAAATGTACATAAACATATAACATATAAATGATATGAATTATATAATCACCAATCCCTTCAAAATATACATTCTGTAATCACATACATGGTAACAGGATCCGAAGATGAACAGACATATGTATGAATCATTGAGCAGATTCTGTTCAGCCAGACAATCAAAACACTCTAATCAAATTTACTCCGATAAGAAGTAGAAAATAAATTTAAAAAACAAACATAAGTAAGGAGATATAAACTTCTGGGGGCTTGTCCCAGCACATTCCACTCTAGTTTACAACCTCGGAACACTACCTCCAGGAAGACTCTGCTGCCCTAGTAACAAGTGTTGAGAACGTAATAATGCTGCTGCCTTGTGGCTATTTCCCACAACAGCAGCTTTAAACCCAGTGCCAATGGTTGCTTATAGACTCACAAGGACTGCAGGGCTGTAAATGACACAGGCCCTCAAAAAATGCCCTGGGGTAGGGAATAGGCAAGAAAATTCAACACATGAGAAATTTTTCAAGAAGTCAATAAGAGGAGGGAGGTTGTACTCACTCTTTAAAAAAAAAGGAAAAGAAAAAAAGAGCATGCCTAAAGCTCAGTAAAGGAAATTATTAGCCATATGCAAATTCAAATTCAATAAGGTTTCAGCTCACACCAGTCATGACCAGCAGCAAAAAGTCTACAAACTATAAATGCTGAAGGGGTTTTAGAGAACTGTGTACCTTCTTGGTGCCGGTGGGATGTAAAGTGGTAAGAGCACTAACGAAAACTGAATGGAGCTGCTTGAAAAGGTAAAAATTGAGTTAACATATGATGCGGCAGGGCACCTTTTGGGCCTATAATATAAAACCACCAAAATCGGAAAGACAGATGCAGGCAAATAGGCACTGCAACAATTTTGAAATAGCCAAGACATGGAAGCAAAAAAAAGGTCCATAAACAAATGAATGGACAAAGATGAAGTGGTATACGTACCAAATGGAATAGTAGCCTCGGGAAAAAAAGGAACAATGCCGTTTTCACGACTACAGTTGAGCCTACAAATAATCATATAAGGTTAAGTAAGTCAAAAGGGTATGACAAATATCCTATGATATCATTTATACATGTTATCCTAAGATTGCTACCAAAGAACATATTTCCACAGAAAAAGACACTCACAGACTTATCAAGTAAACTAATGGTTAGCCAAAAGGAAAGGTGGGAGGATGGGTAAATTAGGACTATGGGGTTAATATACATATACTAATGTATGTTAAATGTATATAAACATATAACAGATAAATTATATGAATTATATAATCACCAATACCTTTAAAATATACATTCTGTAATCACATACATGGTAACAGGGTCCAAAGGTGAACAGACATAAGTATGAATCATTGAGCAGATTCTGTACAGCCAGACAATCAACACACTCTAATCAAATTTACTCCGATAAGAAATAGAAACTAAATTTAAAAAACAAACATACGTAAGGAGGCATAAACTTCTGGGGGCTTGTCCCCGCACATTCCACTCTAATTTACAACCTCGGAACCCTACCTCCAGGAAGACTCTTTTGCCCAAGTAACAAGAGTTGAGAACGTAATAATGCTGCCGCCTTGTGGCTGTTTCGCACAAGAGCAGCTTTAAACCCACTGCTAATGGTTGCTTAATAGTCCCAAGGAATGCAGGGCTCTAAATGACACCTGCCCTCAAAAAATGCCCTGGGGTAGGGAATAGGCAGGAAAATTCAACACATGAGAAATTTTTCAAGAAGTCAAGAGAGGAGGGAAGTTGTACCTACTCTTTAACAAAAAAAGGAAACGAAGAAAAAGGATATGGTTAAAGCTCAGTATAAGGAATTATTAGCCACATGCGTTTCCAACCTCCAAAAAGGTTTCAGCTCACACCAGTCAAATGGCCATTAGCAAAAAGTCTACAAACTATAAATGCTGAATGGGTTTTAGACAACTCATACCTACTAGCTGCTGGTGGGATGTAAAGTGGTAAAAGCACTAACAAGAACTGAATGGAGCTGCTTTACAAGGTAAAAATTGAGCTACCATATGATGCGGCAGGGCACCTTTGAGCCTATAAACGAAGACCACCAGGATCGGAAAGACAGAGGCAGGCAAATGTGCACTGCAGTAATATTGAAATAGCCAAGACATGAAAGCAAAAAAAAAGGTCCATAAACATATGAATGGAAAAAGAAGAAGTGGTATATGGACAGAATGGAATAGTAAGCTCGGGAAAAAAATGAACAATGCCGTTTTCTGGACTACAGCTGAGCCTTGAAATAATCATATAAGGTTAAGTAAGTGAAAAGGGTATGACAAACAGCCTATGATATCATTTATACATGTTATCCTAAGATTGCTACCAATGAACATATTTCCACAGAAAAAGACACTCACAGACTTATCAAATAAACTAATGGTTAGCCAAAATGAAAGGTGGGAGGATGGGTAAATTAGGACTATGGGGTTAACATACATATACTAATGTATGTTAAATGTATATAAACATATAACATATAAATTACATGAATTATATCATCACCAATACCTTCAAAATATACATTTTGTGATCACATACATGGTAACAGTATCCGAAGATGAACAGACGTATGTATGAATCATTGAGCAGATTCTGTACAGCCAGACAATCAAAACACTCTAAGAAAATTTACTCCGATAAGAAATAGAAATTAAATTTAAAAAACAAACATAAGTAAGGAGACATAAACTTCTGGGGGCTTGTCCCAGGACATTCCTCTCTAATTTACAACCTGGGAACACTACCTCCAGGAAGACTCTGTTGCCCTAATAACAAGAGTTGAGAATGTAATAATGCTGCCGTCTTGTGGCTCTTTCCCACAACAGCAGCTTTAAACCCAGTGCCAATGGTTGGTTATATAGTCACAAGGACTGCAGGGCTGTAAATGACACAGGCCCACAAAACATGCCCTGGGGTAGGGAATAGGCAAGAAAATTCAACACATGAGAAATTTTTCAAGAAGTCAATAAGAGGAGGGAAGTTGTACTCACTCTTTAAAAAAAAGGAAAACAAAAAAAGGACATGCCTAAAGCTCAGTATAAGGAATTATTAGCCACATGCAAATTCAAATTCAAAAAGGTTTCAGCTCACACCAGTCATAACCATCAGCAAAAAGTCTACAAACGATAAATGCTGAAGGGGTTTAAGAGAACTGTGTACCTTCAAGCTGCTGCTGGGATGTAACGTGGTAACAACACTAACGCAAACTGAATGGAGATGCTTGAAAAGGTAAAAATTGAGCTACCATATGATGCGGCATGGTACCTTTTGGGCCTATAACCTAAGACCACCAGAATCGGAAAGACAGAGGCAGGTAAATGTGCACTGCAGCAACATTGAAATAGCCAAGACATGGAAGGAAAAAAAAAGGTCCATAAACAGATGTATGGACAAAGACGAAGTGGTATATGGACAGAATGGAATAGTAGGCTCGTGAAAAAAATGAACAATGCCGTTTTCAGGACTACAGTTGAGCCTAGAAATAATCATATAACGTTAAGTAAGTGAAAAGGGTATGACAAATATCCTATGATATCATTTATATATGTTATCGTAAAATTGCTACCAATGAACATATTTCCACAGAAAAAGACACTCACAGACTTATCAAATAAAGTAATGGTTAGCCAAAATGAAAGGTGGGAGGATGGGTAAATTAGGACTATGGGGTTAACATACATATACTAATGTATGTTAAATGTATATAAACATATAACATATAAAGTATATGAATTATATAATCACGAATACCTTTAAAATATATATTCTGTAATCACATACATGGTAACAGGATCCGAAGATGAAGAAACATAAATATGAATCAATGAGCAGATTCTGTACAGCCAGAAAATCAAAACACTCTAATCAGATTTACTCCGATAAGAAATAGAAATTAAATTTAAAAAACAAACATAAGTAAGGAGAGATAAACTTCTGGGGGCTTGTCCCAGCACATTCCACTCTAATTTCCAACCTTGGAACACTACCTCCAGGAAGAGTCTTTTGCCCCATTAACAAGAGTTGAGGACGTAATAATGCTGCCGCCATGTGGCTGTTTCCCACAGCAGCAGCTTTAAACCCACTGCCAATGGTTGCCTACATAGTCACAAGGACTGCAGGGCTGTAAATGACACAGGCCCTCAAGAAATGCCCTGGGGTAGGGAATAGGCAAGAAAATTCAACACATGAGAAATTTTTCAAGAAGTCAATAAGAGGAGGGAAGTTGTACTCACTCTTTAAAAAAAAGGAAAACAAAAAAAGGACATGCCTAAAGCTCAGTATAAGGAATTATTAGCCACATGCAAATTCAAATTCAAAAAGGTTTCAGCTCACACCAGTCATAACCATCAGCAAAAAGTCTACAAACGATAAATGCTGAAGGGGTTTTAGAGAACTGTGTACCTTCAAGCTGCTGCTGGGATGTAACGTGGTAACAACACTAATGCAAACTGAATGGAGATGCTTGAAAAGGTAAAAATTGAGCTACCATATGATGCGGCATGGCACCTTTTGGGCCTATAACCTAAGACCACCAGAATATGAAAAACACAGGCAGGCCAATGTGCACTGCAGCAATATTGAAATAGCCAAGACATGGAAGCAGAAAATAGGTCCATAAACAGATGAATGGACAAAGACGAAGTGGTATACGTACCAAATGTAATAGTAGCCTCGCGAAAAAAATGAACAATGCCGTTTTCAGGACTACAGTTGAGCCTAGAAATAATCATATAAGGTTAAGTAAGTGAAAAGGGTATGACAAACATCCTATGATATCATTTATACATGTTATCCTAAGATTGCTACCAATGAACATATTTCCACAGAAAAACACACTCACAGACTTACCAAAGAAACTAATGGTTAGCCAAAATGAAAGGTGGGAGGATGGGTAAATTAGGACTATGGGGTTAACATACATATACTAATGTATGTTAAATGTATATAAACATATAACAGATAAACTATATGAATTATATAATCACCAATACCTTGAAAATATATATTTTGTGATCACATACATGGTAACAGGATCCGAAGATGAACAGACATATGTATGAATCATTGAGCAGATTCTGTACAGCCAGACAATCAAAACACTCTAATCAAATTTACTCCGACAAGAAGTATAAATTAAGTTTAAAAAACAAATATAAGTAAGGAGACATAAACTTCTGGGGCTTGTCCCAGCACATTCCAGTCTAATTTACAACCTTGGAAAACTGCCTCCAGGAAGACTCAGTTGCCCTAGTAACAAGAGTTGAGAACGTAATAATGCTGCCGCCTTGTGGCTGTTTCCCACAACAGCGGCTTTAAACCCAGTGCCAATGGTTGCTTATATAGTCACAAGGACTGCAGGGCTCTAAATGACACAGGCCCTCAAAACATGCCCTGGCGTAGGCAATAGGCAAGAAAATTCAACATATGAGAAATTTTTCAAGAAGTCAATAAGAGGAGGGAAGTTGTACTCACTCTTTAAAAAAAAAGGAAAAGAAAAAAAAGGACATGCCTAAAGCTCAGTATAAGGAATTATAAGCCACAAGCAAATTCAAATTCAAAAAGGTTTCAGTTCACACCAGTCATAACCATCAGCAAAAAGTCTACAAACGATAAATGCTGAGGGGGTTTTAGAGAACTGTGTACCTTCTGGCTGCTGGTGGGATGTAAAGTGGCAACAGCACTAACGCAAACTGAATGGAGCTGTGCTTGAAAAGGTAAAAATTGAGCTACCATATGATGCGGCAGGGCACCTTTTGGGCCTATAACCTAAGACCACCAGAATCGGAAAGACAGAGGCAGGCAAATGTGCACTGCAGCAATATTGAAAGAGCCAAGACATGGAAGCAAAAAAAAGGTCCAGAAACAGATGACGGGAAAAAGAAGAAGTGGTATATGGACAGAATGGAATAGTAGCCTCGGGAAAAAAATGAACAATACCGTTTTCAGGACTACAGTTGAGCCTAGAACTAATCATATAACGATAAGTAAGTCAAAAGGGTATGACAAATGTCCTATGATATCATTTATATATGTTATCCTAAGATTGCTACCAATGAACATATTTCCACAGAAAAAGACACTCACAGACTTATCAAATAAACTAATGGTTAGCCAAAATGAAGGGTGGGGGGATGGGTAAATTAGAACTATGGGGTTAACATAAATATACTAATGTAAGTTAAATGTACATAAACATATAACATATAAATGATATGAATTATATAATCACCAATCCCTTCAAAATATACATTCTGTAATCACATACATGGTAACAGGATCCGAAGATGAACAGACATATGTATGAATCATTGAGCAGATTCTGTACAGCCAGACAATCAAAACACTCTAATCAAATTTACTCCGATAAGAAGTAGAAAATAAATTTAAAAAACAAACATAAGTAAGGAGATATAAACTTCTGGGGGCTTGTCCCAGCACATTCCACTCTAGTTTACAACCTCGGAACACTACCTCCAGGAAGACTCTGCTGCCCTAGTAACAAGTGTTGAGAACGTAATAATGCTGCTGCCTTGTGGCTATTTCCCACAACAGCAGCTTTAAACCCAGTGCCAATGGTTGCTTATAGACTCACAAGGACTGCAGGGCTGTAAATGACACAGGCCCTCAAAAAATGCCCTGGGGTAGGGAATAGGCAAGAAAATTCAACACATGAGAAATTTTTCAAGAAGTCAATAAGAGGAGGGAGGTTGTACTCACTCTTTAAAAAAAAAGGAAAAGAAAAAAAGAGCATGCCTAAAGCTCAGTAAAGGAAATTATTAGCCATATGCAAATTCAAATTCAATAAGGTTTCAGCTCACACCAGTCATGACCAGCAGCAAAAAGTCTACAAACTATAAATGCTGAAGGGGTTTTAGAGAACTGTGTACCTTCTTGGTGCCGGTGGGATGTAAAGTGGTAAGAGCACTAACGAAAACTGAATGGAGCTGCTTGAAAAGGTAAAAATTGAGTTAACATATGATGCGGCAGGGCACCTTTTGGGCCTATAATATAAAACCACCAAAATCGGAAAGACAGATGCAGGCAAATAGGCACTGCAACAATATTGAAATAGCCAAGACATGGAAGCAAAAAAAAGGTCCATAAACAAATGAATGGACAAAGATGAAGTGGTATACGTACCAAATGGAATAGTAGCCTCGGGAAAAAAAGGAACAATGCCGTTTTCACGACTACAGTTGAGCCTACAAATAATCATATAAGGTTAAGTAAGTCAAAAGGGTATGACAAATATCCTATGATATCATTTATACATGTTATCCTAAGATTGCTACCAAAGAACATATTTCCACAGAAAAAGACACTCACAGACTTATCAAGTAAACTAATGGTTAGCCAAAAGGAAAGGTGGGAGGATGGGTAAATTAGGACTATGGGGTTAATATACATATACTAATGTATGTTAAATGTATATAAACATATAACAGATAAATTATATGAATTATATAATCACCAATACCTTTAAAATATACATTCTGTAATCACATACATGGTAACAGGGTCCAAAGGTGAACAGACATAAGTATGAATCATTGAGCAGATTCTGTACAGCCAGACAATCAACACACTCTAATCAAATTTACTCCGATAAGAAATAGAAACTAAATTTAAAAAACAAACATACGTAAGGAGGCATAAACTTCTGGGGGCTTGTCCCCGCACATTCCACTCTAATTTACAACCTCGGAACCCTACCTCCAGGAAGACTCTTTTGCCCAAGTAACAAGAGTTGAGAACGTAATAATGCTGCCGCCTTGTGGCTGTTTCGCACAAGAGCAGCTTTAAACCCACTGCTAATGGTTGCTTAATAGTCCCAAGGAATGCAGGGCTCTAAATGACACCTGCCCTCAAAAAATGCCCTGGGGTAGGGAATAGGCAGGAAAATTCAACACATGAGAAATTTTTCAAGAAGTCAAGAGAGGAGGGAAGTTGTACCTACTCTTTAACAAAAAAAGGAAACGAAGAAAAAGGATATGGTTAAAGCTCAGTATAAGGAATTATTAGCCACATGCGTTTCCAACCTCCAAAAAGGTTTCAGCTCACACCAGTCAAATGGCCATTAGCAAAAAGTCTACAAACAATAAATGCTGAATGGGTTTTAGACAACTCATACCTACTAGCTGCTGGTGGGATGTAAAGTGGTAAAAGCACTAACAAGAACTGAATGGAGCTGCTTTACAAGGTAAAAATTGAGCTACCATATGATGCGGCAGGGCACCTTTGAGCCTATAAACGAAGACCACCAGGATCGGAAAGACAGAGGCAGGCAAATGTGCACTGCAGTAATATTGAAATAGCCAAGACATGAAAGCAAAAAAAAAGGTCCATAAACATATGAATGGAAAAAGAAGAAGTGGTATATGGACAGAATGGAATAGTAAGCTCGGGAAAAAAATGAACAATGCCGTTTTCTGGACTACAGCTGAGCCTTGAAATAATCATATAAGGTTAAGTAAGTGAAAAGGGTATGACAAACAGCCTATGATATCATTTATACATGTTATCCTAAGATTGCTACCAAAGAACATATTTCCACAGAAAAAGACACTCACAGACTTATCAAATAAACTAATGGTTAGCCAAAATGAAAGGTGGGAGGATGGGTAAATTAGGACTATGGGGTTAACATACATATACTAATGTATGTTAAATGTATATAAACATATAACATATAAATTACATGAATTATATCATCACCAATACCTTCAAAATATACATTTTGTGATCACATACATGGTAACAGTATCCGAAGATGAACAGACGTATGTATGAATCATTGAGCAGATTGTGTACAGCCAGACAATCAAAACACTCTAATCAAATTTACTCCGATAAGAAATAGAAATTAAATTTAAAAAACAAACATAAGTAAGGAGACATAAACTTCTGGGGGCTTGTCCCAGGACATTCCTCTCTAATTTACAACCTGGGAACACTACCTCCAGGAAGACTCTGTTGCCCTAATAACAAGAGTTGAGAATGTAATAATGCTGCCGTCTTGTGGCTCTTTCCCACAACAGCAGCTTTAAACCCAGTGCCAATGGTTGGTTATATAGTCACAAGGACTGCAGGGCTGTAAATGACACAGGCCCACAAAACATGCCCTGGGGTAGGGAATAGGCAAGAAAATTCAACACATGAGAAATTTTTCAAGAAGTCAATAAGAGGAGGGAAGTTGTACTCACTCTTTAAAAAAAAGGAAAACAAAAAAAGGACATGCCTAAAGCTCAGTATAAGGAATTATTAGCCACATGCAAATTCAAATTCAAAAAGGTTTCAGCTCACACCAGTCATAACCATCAGCAAAAAGTCTACAAACGATAAATGCTGAAGGGGTTTAAGAGAACTGTGTACCTTCAAGCTGCTGCTGGGATGTAACGTGGTAACAACACTAACGCAAACTGAATGGAGATGCTTGAAAAGGTAAAAATTGAGCTACCATATGATGCGGCATGGTACCTTTTGGGCCTATAACCTAAGACCACCAGAATCGGAAAGACAGAGGCAGGTAAATGTGCACTGCAGCAACATTGAAATAGCCAAGACATGGAAGGAAAAAAAAAGGTCCATAAACAGATGTATGGACAAAGACGAAGTGGTATATGGACAGAATGGAATAGTAGGCTCGTGAAAAAAATGAACAATGCCGTTTTCAGGACTACAGTTGAGCCTAGAAATAATCATATAACGTTAAGTAAGTGAAAAGGGTATGACAAATATCCTATGATATCATTTATATATGTTATCGTAAAATTGCTACCAATGAACATATTTCCACAAAAAAAGACACTCACAGACTTATCAAATAAAGTAATGGTTAGCCAAAATGAAAGGTGGGAGGATGGGTAAATTAGGACTATGGGGTTAACATACATATACTAATGTATGTTAAATGTATATAAACATATAACATATAAAGTATATGAATTATATAATCACGAATACCTTTAAAATATATATTCTGTAATCACATACATGGTAACAGGATCCGAAGATGAAGAAACATAAATATGAATCAATGAGCAGATTCTGTACAGCCAGAAAATCAAAACACTCTAATCAGATTTACTCCGATAAGAAATAGAAATTAAATTTAAAAAACAAACATAAGTAAGGAGAGATAAACTTCTGGGGGCTTGTCCCAGCACATTCCACTCTAATTTCCAACCTTGGAACACTACCTCCAGGAAGAGTCTTTTGCCCCATTAACAAGAGTTGAGGACGTAATAATGCTGCCGCCATGTGGCTGTTTCCCACAGCAGCAGCTTTAAACCCACTGCCAATGGTTGCCTACATAGTCACAAGGACTGCAGGGCTGTAAATGACACAGGCCCTCAAGAAATGCCCTGGGGTAGGGAATAGGCAAGAAAATTCAACACATGAGAAATTTTTCAAGAAGTCAATAAGAGGAGGGAAGTTGTACTCACTCTTTAAAAAAAAGGAAAACAAAAAAAGGACATGCCTAAAGCTCAGTATAAGGAATTATTAGCCACATGCAAATTCAAATTCAAAAAGGTTTCAGCTCACACCAGTCATAACCATCAGCAAAAAGTCTACAAACGATAAATGCTGAAGGGGTTTTAGAGAACTGTGTACCTTCAAGCTGCTGCTGGGATGTAACGTGGTAACAACACTAATGCAAACTGAATGGAGATGCTTGAAAAGGTAAAAACTGAGCTACCATATGATGCGGCATGGCACCTTTTGGGCCTATAACCTAAGACCACCAGAATATGAAAAACACAGGCAGGCCAATGTGCACTGCAGCAATATTGAAATAGCCAAGACATGGAAGCAGAAAATAGGTCCATAAACAGATGAATGGACAAAGACGAAGTGGTATACGTACCAAATGTAATAGTAGCCTCGCGAAAAAAATGAACAATGCCGTTTTCAGGACTACAGTTGAGCCTAGAAATAATCATATAAGGTTAAGTAAGTGAAAAGGGTATGACAAACATCCTATGATATCATTTATACATGTTATCCTAAGATTGCTACCAATGAACATATTTCCACAGAAAAACACACTCACAGACTTACCAAAGAAACTAATGGTTAGCCAAAATGAAAGGTGGGAGGATGGGTAAATTAGGACTATGGGGTTAACATACATATACTAATGTATGTTAAATGTATATAAACATATAACAGATAAACTATATGAATTATATAATCACCAATACCTTGAAAATATATATTTTGTGATCACATACATGGTAACAGGATCCGAAGATGAACAGACATATGTATGAATCATTGAGCAGATTCTGTACAGCCAGACAATCAAAACACTCTAATCAAATTTACTCCGACAAGAAGTATAAATTAAGTTTAAAAAACAAATATAAGTAAGGAGACATAAACTTCTGGGGCTTGTCCCAGCACATTCCAGTCTAATTTACAACCTTGGAAAACTGCCTCCAGGAAGACTCAGTTGCCCTAGTAACAAGAGTTGAGAACGTAATAATGCTGCCGCCTTGTGGCTGTTTCCCACAACAGCAGCTTTAAACCCAGTGCCAATGGTTGCTTATATAGTCACAAGGACTGCAGGGCTCTAAATGACACAGGCCCTCAAAACATGCCCTGGCGTAGGCAATAGGCAAGAAAATTCAACATATGAGAAATTTTTCAAGAAGTCAATAAGAGGAGGGAAGTTGTACTCACTCTTTAAAAAAAAAGGAAAAGAAAAAAAAGGACATGCCTAAAGCTCAGTATAAGGAATTATAAGCCACAAGCAAATTCAAATTCAAAAAGGTTTCAGTTCACACCAGTCATAACCATCAGCAAAAAGTCTACAAACGATAAATGCTGAGGGGGTTTTAGAGAACTGTGTACCTTCTGGCTGCTGGTGGGATGTAAAGTGGCAACAGCACTAACGCAAACTGAATGGAGCTGTGCTTGAAAAGGTAAAAATTGAGCTACCATATGATGCGGCAGGGCACCTTTTGGGCCTATAACCTAAGACCACCAGAATCGGAAAGACAGAGGCAGGCAAATGTGCACTGCAGCAATATTGAAAGAGCCAAGACATGGAAGCAAAAAAAGGTCCATAAACAGATGACGGGAAAAAGAAGAAGTGGTATATGGACAGAATGGAATAGTAGCCTCGGGAAAAAAATGAACAATGCCGTTTTCAGGACTACAGTTGAGCCTAGAAATAATCATATAACGATAAGTAAGTCAAAAGGGTATGACAAATGTCCTATGATATCATTTATACATGTTATCCTAAGATTGCTACCAATGAACATATTTCCACAGAAAAAGACACTCACAGACTTATCAAATAAACTAATGGTTAGCCAAAATGAAAGGTGGGGGGATGGGTAAATTAGGACTATGGGGTTAACATGAATATACTAATGTAAGTTAAATGTACATAAACATATAACATATAAATGATATGAATTATATAATCACCAATCCCTTCAAAATATACATTCTGTAATCACATACATGGTAACAGGTTCCGAAGATGAACAGACATATGTATGAATCATTGAGCAGATTCTGTACAGCCAGACAATCAAAACACTCTAATCAAATTTACTCCGATAAGAAGTAGAAAATAAATTTAAAAAACAAACATAAGTAAGGAGATATAAACTTCTGGGGGCTTGTCCCAGCACATTCCACTCTAGTTTACAACCTCGGAACACTACCTCCAGGAAGACTCTGCTGCCCTAGTAACAAGTGTTGAGAACGTAATAATGCTGCTGCCTTGTGGCTATTTCCCACAACAGCAGCTTTAAACCCAGTGCCAATGGTTGCTTATAGACTCACAAGGACTGCAGGGCTGTAAATGACACAGGCCCTCAAAAAATGCCCTGGGGTAGGGAATAGGCAAGAAAATTCAACACATGAGAAATTTTTCAAGAAGTCAATAAGAGGAGGGAGGTTGTACTCACTCTTTAAAAAAAAAGGAAAAGAAAAAAAGGGCATGCCTAAAGCTCAGTAAAGGAAATTATTAGCCATATGCAAATTCAAATTCAATAAAGTTTCAGCTCACACCAGTCATGACCAGCAGCAAAAAGTCTACAAACTATAAATGCTGAAGGGGTTTTAGAGAACTGTGTACCTTCTTGGTGCCGGTGGGATGTAAAGTGGTAAGAGCACTAACGAAAACTGAATGGAGCTGCTTGAAAAGGTAAAAATTGAGTTAACATATGATGCGGCAGGGCACCTTTTGGGCCTATAATATAAAACCACCAAAATCGGAAAGACAGATGCAGGCAAATATGCACTGCAACAATATTGAAATAGCCAAGACATGGAAGCAAAAAAAAGGTCCATAAACAAATGAATGGACAAAGATGAAGTGGTATACGTACCAAATGGAATAGTAGCCTCGGGAAAAAAAGGAACAATGCCGTTTTCACGACTACAGTTGAGCCTACAAATAATCATATAAGGTTAAGTAAGTCAAAAGGGTATGACAAATATCCTATGATATCATTTATACATGTTATCCTAAGATTGCTACCAAAGAACATATTTCCACAGAAAAAGACACTCACAGACTTATCAAGTAAACTAATGGTTAGCCAAAAGGAAAGGTGGGAGGATGGGTAAATTAGGACTATGGGGTTAATATACATATACTAATGTATGTTAAATGTATATAAACATATAACAGATAAATTATATGAATTATATAATCACCAATACCTTTAAAATATACATTCTGTAATCACATACATGGTAACAGGGTCCAAAGGTGAACAGACATAAGTATGAATCATTGAGCAGATTCTGTACAGCCAGACAATCAACACACTCTAATCAAATTTACTCCGATAAGAAATAGAAACTAAATTTAAAAAACAAACATAAGTAAGGAGACATAAACTTCTGGGGGCTTGTCCCTGCACATTCCACTCTAATTTACAACCTCGGAACCCTACCTCCAGGAAGACTCTTTTGCCCAAGTAACAAGAGTTGAGAACGTAATAATGCTGCCGCCTTGTGGCTGTTTCGCACAAGAGCAGCTTTAAACCCACTGCTAATGGTTGCTTAATAGTCCCAAGGAATGCAGGGCTCTAAATGACACCTGCCCTCAAAAAATGCCCTGGGGTAGGGAATAGGCAGGAAAATTCAACACATGAGAAATTTTTCAAGAAGTCAAGAGAGGAGGGAAGTTGTACCTACTCTTTAACAAAAAAAGGAAACGAAGAAAAAGGATATGGTTAAAGCTCAGTATAAGGAATTATTAGCCACATGCGTTTCCAACCTCCAAAAAGGTTTCAGCTCACACCAGTCAAATGGCCATTAGCAAAAAGTCTACAAACTATAAATGCTGAATGGGTTTTAGACAACTCATACCTACTAGCTGCTGGTGGGATGTAAAGTGGTAAAAGCACTAACAAGAACTGAATGGAGCTGCTTTACAAGGTAAAAATTGAGCTACCATATGATGCGGCAGGGCACCTTTGAGTCTATAAACGAAGACCACCAGGATCGGAAAGACAGAGGCAGGCAAATGTGCACTGCAGTAATATTGAAATAGCCAAGACATGAAAGCAAAAAAAAAGGTCCATAAACATATGAATGGAAAAAGAAGAAGTGGTATATGGACAGAATGGAATAGTAAGCTCGGGAAAAAAATGAACAATGCCGTTTTCTGGACTACAGCTGAGCCTTGAAATAATCATATAAGGTTAAGTAAGTGAAAAGGGTATGACAAACAGCCTATGATATCATTTATACATGTTATCCTAAGATTGCTACCAATGAACATATTTCCACAGAAAAAGACACTCACAGACTTATCAAATAAACTAATGGTTAGCCAAAATGAAAGGTGGGAGGATGGGTAAATTAGGACTATGGGGTTAACATACATATACTAATGTATGTTAAATGTATATAAACATATAACATATAAATTACATGAATTATATCATCACCAATACCTTCAAAATATACATTTTGTGATCACATACATGGTAACAGTATCCGAAGATGAACAGACGTATGTATGAATCATTGAGCAGATTCTGTACAGCCAGACAATCAAAACACTCTAAGAAAATTTACTCCGATAAGAAATAGAAATTAAATTTAAAAAACAAACATAAATAAGGAGACATAAACTTCTGGGGGCTTGTCCCAGGACATTCCTCTCTAATTTACAACCTGGGAACACTACCTCCAGGAAGACTCTGTTGCCCTAATAACAAGAGTTGAGAATGTAATAATGCTGCCGTCTTGTGGCTCTTTCCCACAACAGCAGCTTTAAACCCAGTGCCAATGGTTGGTTATATAGTCACAAGGACTGCAGGGCTGTAAATGACACAGGCCCTCAAGAAATGCCCTGGGGTAGGGAATAGGCAAGAAAATTCAACACATGAGAAATTTTTCAAGAAGTCAATAAGAGGAGGGAAGTTGTACTCACTCTTTAAAAAAAAGGAAAACAAAAAAAGGACATGCCTAAAGCTCAGTATAAGGAATTATTAGCCACATGCAAATTCAAATTCAAAAAGGTTTCAGCTCACACCAGTCATAACCATCAGCAAAAAGTCTACAAACGATAAATGCTGAAGGGGTTTTAGAGAACTGTGTACCTTCAAGCTGCTGCTGGGATGTAACGTGGTAACAACACTAATGCAAACTGAATGGAGATGCTTGAAAAGGTAAAAATTGAGCTACCATATGATGCGGCATGGCACCTTTTGGGCCTATAACCTAAGACCACCAGAATCTGAAAAACACAGGCAGGCCAATGTGCACTGCAGCAATACTGAAATAGCCAAGACATGGAAGCAGAAAATAGGTCCATAAACAGATGAATGGACAAAGACGAAGTGGTATACGTACGAAATGTAATAGTAGCCTCGCGAAAAAAATGAACAATGCCGTTTTCAGGACTACAGTTGAGCCTAGAAATAATCATATAAGGTTAAGTAAGTGAAAAGGGTATGACAAACATCCTATGATATCATTTATACATGTTATCCTAAGATTGCTACCAATGAACATATTTCCACAGAAAAACACACTCACAGACTTACCAAAGAAACTAATGGTTAGCCAAAATGAAAGGTGGGAGGATGGGTAAATTAGGACTATGGGGTTAACATACATATACTAATGTATGTTAAATGTATATACACATATAACAGATAAACTATATGAATTATATAATCACCAATACCTTGAAAATATATATTTTGTGATCACATACATGGTAACAGGATCCGAAGATGAACAGACATATGTATGAATCATTGAGCAGATTCTGTACAGCCAGACAATCAAAACACTCTAATCAAATTTACTCCGACAAGAAGTATAAATTAAGTTTAAAAAACAAACATAAGTAAGGAGACATAAACTTCTGGGGCTTGTCCCAGCACATTCCACTCTAATTTACAACCTTGGAAAACTGCCTCCAGGAAGACTCAGTTGCCCTAGTAACAAGAGTTGAGAACGTAATAATGCTGCCGCCTTGTGGCTGTTTCCCACAACAGCGGCTTTAAACCCAGTGCCAATGGTTGCTTATATAGTCACAAGGACTGCAGGGCTCTAAATGACACAGGCCCTCAAAACATGCCCTGGCGTAGGCAATAGGCAAGAAAATTCAACATATGAGAAATTTTTCAAGAAGTCAATAAGAGGAGGGAAGTTGTACTCACTCTTTAAAAAAAAAGGAAAAGAAAAAAAAGGACATGCCTAAAGCTCAGTATAAGGAATTATAAGCCACAAGCAAATTCAAATTCAAAAAGGTTTCAGTTCACACCAGTCATAACCATCAGCAAAAAGTCTACAAACGATAAATGCTGAGGGGGTTTTAGAGAACTGTGTACCTTCTGGCTGCTGGTGGGATGTAAAGTGGCAACAGCACTAACGCAAACTGAATGGAGCTGTGCTTGAAAAGGTAAAAATTGAGCTACCATATGATGCGGCAGGGCACCTTTTGGGCCTATAACCTAAGACCACCAGAATCGGAAAGACAGAGGCAGGCAAATGTGCACTGCAGCAATATTGAAAGAGCCAAGACATGGAAGCAAAAAAAAGGTCCAGAAACAGATGACGGGAAAAAGAAGAAGTGGTATATGGACAGAATGGAATAGTAGCCTCGGGAAAAAAATGAACAATACCGTTTTCAGGACTACAGTTGAGCCTAGAACTAATCATATAACGATAAGTAAGTCAAAAGGGTATGACAAATGTCCTATGATATCATTTATACATGTTATCCTAAGATTGCTACCAATGAACATATTTCCACAGAAAAAGACACTCACAGACTTATCAAATAAACTAATGGTTAGCCAAAATGAAGGGTGGGGGGATGGGTAAATTAGAACTATGGGGTTAACATAAATATACTAATGTAAGTTAAATGTACATAAACATATAACATATAAATGATATGAATTATATAATCACCAATCCCTTCAAAATATACATTCTGTAATCACATACATGGTAACAGGATCCGAAGATGAACAGACATATGTATGAATCATTGAGCAGATTCTGTACAGCCAGACAATCAAAACACTCTAATCAAATTTACTCCGATAAGAAGTAGAAAATAAATTTAAAAAACAAACATAAGTAAGGAGATATAAACTTCTGGGGGCTTGTCCCAGCACATTCCACTCTAGTTTACAACCTCGGAACACTACCTCCAGGAAGACTCTGCTGCCCTAGTAACAAGTGTTGAGAACGTAATAATGCTGCTGCCTTGTGGCTATTTCCCACAACAGCAGCTTTAAACCCAGTGCCAATGGTTGCTTATAGACTCACAAGGACTGCAGGGCTGTAAATGACACAGGCCCTCAAAAAATGCCCTGGGGTAGGGAATAGGCAAGAAAATTCAACACATGAGAAATTTTTCAAGAAGTCAATAAGAGGAGGGAGGTTGTACTCACTCTTTAAAAAAAAAGGAAAAGAAAAAAAGAGCATGCCTAAAGCTCAGTAAAGGAAATTATTAGCCATATGCAAATTCAAATTCAATAAGGTTTCAGCTCACACCAGTCATGACCAGCAGCAAAAAGTCTACAAACTATAAATGCTGAAGGGGTTTTAGAGAACTGTGTACCTTCTTGGTGCCGGTGGGATGTAAAGTGGTAAGAGCACTAACGAAAACTGAATGGAGCTGCTTGAAAAGGTAAAAATTGAGTTAACATATGATGCGGCAGGGCACCTTTTGGGCCTATAATATAAAACCACCAAAATCGGAAAGACAGATGCAGGCAAATATGCACTGCAACAATATTGAAATAGCCAAGACATGGAAGCAAAAAAAAGGTCCATAAACAAATGAATGGACAAAGATGAAGTGGTATACGTACCAAATGGAATAGTAGCCTCGGGAAAAAAAGGAACAATGCCGTTTTCACGACTACAGTTGAGCCTACAAATAATCATATAAGGTTAAGTAAGTCAAAAGGGTATGACAAATATCCTATGATATCATTTATACATGTTATCCTAAGATTGCTACCAAAGAACATATTTCCACAGAAAAAGACACTCACAGACTTATCAAGTAAACTAATGGTTAGCCAAAAGGAAAGGTGGGAGGATGGGTAAATTAGGACTATGGGGTTAATATACATATACTAATGTATGTTAAATGTATATAAACATATAACAGATAAATTATATGAATTATATAATCACCAATACCTTTAAAATATACATTCTGTAATCACATACATGGTAACAGGGTCCAAAGGTGAACAGACATAAGTATGAATCATTGAGCAGATTCTGTACAGCCAGACAATCAACACACTCTAATCAAATTTACTCCGATAAGAAATAGAAACTAAATTTAAAAAACAAACATAAGTAAGGAGACATAAACTTCTGGGGGCTTGTCCCTGCACATTCCACTCTAATTTACAACCTCGGAACCCTACCTCCAGGAAGACTCTTTTGCCCAAGTAACAAGAGTTGAGAACGTAATAATGCTGCCGCCTTGTGGCTGTTTCGCACAAGAGCAGCTTTAAACCCACTGCTAATGGTTGCTTAATAGTCCCAAGGAATGCAGGGCTCTAAATGACACCTGCCCTCAAAAAATGCCCTGGGGTAGGGAATAGGCAGGAAAATTCAACACATGAGAAATTTTTCAAGAAGTCAAGAGAGGAGGGAAGTTGTACCTACTCTTTAACAAAAAAAGGAAACGAAGAAAAAGGATATGGTTAAAGCTCAGTATAAGGAATTATTAGCCACATGCGTTTCCAACCTCCAAAAAGGTTTCAGCTCACACCAGTCAAATGGCCATTAGCAAAAAGTCTACAAACTATAAATGCTGAATGGGTTTTAGACAACTCATACCTACTAGCTGCTGGTGGGATGTAAAGTGGTAAAAGCACTAACAAGAACTGAATGGAGCTGCTTTACAAGGTAAAAATTGAGCTACCATATGATGCGGCAGGGCACCTTTGAGCCTATAAACGAAGACCACCAGGATCGGAAAGACAGAGGCAGGCAAATGTGCACTGCAGTAATATTGAAATAGCCAAGACATGAAAGCAAAAAAAAAGGTCCATAAACATATGAATGGAAAAAGAAGAAGTGGTATATGGACAGAATGGAATAGTAAGCTCGGGAAAAAAATGAACAATGCCGTTTTCTGGACTACAGCTGAGCCTTGAAATAATCATATAAGGTTAAGTAAGTGAAAAGGGTATGACAAACAGCCTATGATATCATTTATACATGTTATCCTAAGATTGCTACCAATGAACATATTTCCACAGAAAAAGACACTCACAGACTTATCAAATAAACTAATGGTTAGCCAAAATGAAAGGTGGGAGGATGGGTAAATTAGGACTATGGGGTTAACATACATATACTAATGTATGTTAAATGTATATAAACATATAACATATAAATTACATGAATTATATCATCACCAATACCTTCAAAATATACATTTTGTGATCACATACATGGTAACAGTATCCGAAGATGAACAGACGTATGTATGAATCATTGAGCAGATTCTGTACAGCCAGACAATCAAAACACTCTAAGAAAATTTACTCCGATAAGAAATAGAAATTAAATTTAAAAAACAAACATAAGTAAGGAGACATAAACTTCTGGGGGCTTGTCCCAGGACATTCCTCTCTAATTTACAACCTGGGAACACTACCTCCAGGAAGACTCTGTTGCCCTAATAACAAGAGTTGAGAATGTAATAATGCTGCCGTCTTGTGGCTCTTTCCCACAACAGCAGCTTTAAACCCAGTGCCAATGGTTGGTTATATAGTCACAAGGACTGCAGGGCTGTAAATGACACAGGCCCTCAAGAAATGCCCTGGGGTAGGGAATAGGCAAGAAAATTCAACACATGAGAAATTTTTCAAGAAGTCAATAAGAGGAGGGAAGTTGTACTCACTCTTTAAAAAAAAGGAAAACAAAAAAAGGACATGCCTAAAGCTCAGTATAAGGAATTATTAGCCACATGCAAATTCAAATTCAAAAAGGTTTCAGCTCACACCAGTCATAACCATCAGCAAAAAGTCTACAAACGATAAATGCTGAAGGGGTTTTAGAGAACTGTGTACCTTCAAGCTGCTGCTGGGATGTAACGTGGTAACAACACTAATGCAAACTGAATGGAGATGCTTGAAAAGGTAAAAATTGAGCTACCATATGATGCGGCATGGCACCTTTTGGGCCTATAACCTAAGACCACCAGAATCTGAAAAACACAGGCAGGCCAATGTGCACTGCAGCAATACTGAAATAGCCAAGACATGGAAGCAGAAAATAGGTCCATAAACAGATGAATGGACAAAGACGAAGTGGTATACGTACCAAATGTAATAGTAGCCTCGCGAAAAAAATGAACAATGCCGTTTTCAGGACTACAGTTGAGCCTAGAAATAATCATATAAGGTTAAGTAAGTGAAAAGGGTATGACAAACATCCTATGATATCATTTATACATGTTATCCTAAGATTGCTACCAATGAACATATTTCCACAGAAAAACACACTCACAGACTTACCAAAGAAACTAATGGTTAGCCAAAATGAAAGGTGGGAGGATGGGTAAATTAGGACTATGGGGTTAACATACATATACTAATGTATGTTAAATGTATATACACATATAACAGATAAACTATATGAATTATATAATCACCAATACCTTGAAAATATATATTTTGTGATCACATACATGGTAACAGGATCCGAAGATGAACAGACGTATGTATGAATCATTGAGCAGATTCTGTACAGCCAGACAATCAAAACACTCTAATCAAATTTACTCCGACAAGAAGTATAAATTAAGTTTAAAAAACAAACATAAGTAAGGAGACATAAACTTCTGGGGCTTGTCCCAGCACATTCCACTCTAATTTACAACCTTGGAAAACTGCCTCCAGGAAGACTCAGTTGCCCTAGTAACAAGAGTTGAGAACGTAATAATGCTGCCGCCTTGTGGCTGTTTCCCACAACAGCGGCTTTAAACCCAGTGCCAATGGTTGCTTATATAGTCACAAGGACTGCAGGGCTCTAAATGACACAGGCCCTCAAAACATGCCCTGGCGTAGGCAATAGGCAAGAAAATTCAACATATGAGAAATTTTTCAAGAAGTCAATAAGAGGAGGGAAGTTGTACTCACTCTTTAAAAAAAAAGGAAAAGAAAAAAAAGGACATGCCTAAAGCTCAGTATAAGGAATTATAAGCCACAAGCAAATTCAAATTCAAAAAGGTTTCAGTTCACACCAGTCATAACCATCAGCAAAAAGTCTACAAACGATAAATGCTGAGGGGGTTTTAGAGAACTGTGTACCTTCTGGCTGCTGGTGGGATGTAAAGTGGCAACAGCACTAACGCAAACTGAATGGAGCTGTGCTTGAAAAGGTAAAAATTGAGCTACCATATGATGCGGCAGGGCACCTTTTGGGCCTATAACCTAAGACCACCAGAATCGGAAAGACAGAGGCAGGCAAATGTGCACTGCAGCAATATTGAAAGAGCCAAGACATGGAAGCAAAAAAAAGGTCCATAAACAGATGACGGGAAAAAGAAGAAGTGGTATATGGACAGAATGGAATAGTAGCCTCGGGAAAAAAATGAACAATACCGTTTTCAGGACTACAGTTGAGCCTAGAACTAATCATATAACGATAAGTAAGTCAAAAGGGTATGACAAATGTCCTATGATATCATTTATACATGTTATCCTAAGATTGCTACCAATGAACATATTTCCACAGAAAAAGACACTCACAGACTTATCAAATAAACTAATGGTTAGCCAAAATGAAGGGTGGGGGGATGGGTAAATTAGAACTATGGGGTTAACATAAATATACTAATGTAAGTTAAATGTACATAAACATATAACATATAAATGATATGAATTATATAATCACCAATCCCTTCAAAATATACATTCTGTAATCACATACATGGTAACAGGATCCGAAGATGAACAGACATATGTATGAATCATTGAGCAGATTCTGTACAGCCAGACAATCAAAACACTCTAATCAAATTTACTCCGATAAGAAGTAGAAAATAAATTTAAAAAACAAACATAAGTAAGGAGATATAAACTTCTGGGGGCTTGTCCCAGCACATTCCACTCTAGTTTACAACCTCGGAACACTACCTCCAGGAAGACTCTGCTGCCCTAGTAACAAGTGTTGAGAACGTAATAATGCTGCTGCCTTGTGGCTATTTCCCACAACAGCAGCTTTAAACCCAGTGCCAATGGTTGCTTATAGACTCACAAGGACTGCAGGGCTGTAAATGACACAGGCCCTCAAAAAATGCCCTGGGGTAGGGAATAGGCAAGAAAATTCAACACATGAGAAATTTTTCAAGAAGTCAATAAGAGGAGGGAGGTTGTACTCACTCTTTAAAAAAAAAGGAAAAGAAAAAAAGAGCATGCCTAAAGCTCAGTAAAGGAAATTATTAGCCATATGCAAATTCAAATTCAATAAGGTTTCAGCTCACACCAGTCATGACCAGCAGCAAAAAGTCTACAAACTATAAATGCTGAAGGGGTTTTAGAGAACTGTGTACCTTCTTGGTGCCGGTGGGATGTAAAGTGGTAAGAGCACTAACGAAAACTGAATGGAGCTGCTTGAAAAGGTAAAAATTGAGTTAACATATGATGCGGCAGGGCACCTTTTGGGCCTATAATATAAAACCACCAAAATCGGAAAGACAGATGCAGGCAAATATGCACTGCAACAATATTGAAATAGCCAAGACATGGAAGCAAAAAAAAGGTCCATAAACAAATGAATGGACAAAGATGAAGTGGTATACGTACCAAATGGAATAGTAGCCTCGGGAAAAAAAGGAACAATGCCGTTTTCACGACTACAGTTGAGCCTACAAATAATCATATAAGGTTAAGTAAGTCAAAAGGGTATGACAAATATCCTATGATATCATTTATACATGTTATCCTAAGATTGCTACCAAAGAACATATTTCCACAGAAAAAGACACTCACAGACTTATCAAGTAAACTAATGGTTAGCCAAAAGGAAAGGTGGGAGGATGGGTAAATTAGGACTATGGGGTTAATATACATATACTAATGTATGTTAAATGTATATAAACATATAACAGATAAATTATATGAATTATATAATCACCAATACCTTTAAAATATACATTCTGTAATCACATACATGGTAACAGGGTCCAAAGGTGAACAGACATAAGTATGAATCATTGAGCAGATTCTGTACAGCCAGACAATCAACACACTCTAATCAAATTTACTCCGATAAGAAATAGAAACTAAATTTAAAAAACAAACATAAGTAAGGAGACATAAACTTCTGGGGGCTTGTCCCTGCACATTCCACTCTAATTTACAACCTCGGAACCCTACCTCCAGGAAGACTCTTTTGCCCAAGTAACAAGAGTTGAGAACGTAATAATGCTGCCGCCTTGTGGCTGTTTCGCACAAGAGCAGCTTTAAACCCACTGCTAATGGTTGCTTAATAGTCCCAAGGAATGCAGGGCTCTAAATGACACCTGCCCTCAAAAAATGCCCTGGGGTAGGGAATAGGCAGGAAAATTCAACACATGAGAAATTTTTCAAGAAGTCAAGAGAGGAGGGAAGTTGTACCTACTCTTTAACAAAAAAAGGAAACGAAGAAAAAGGATATGGTTAAAGCTCAGTATAAGGAATTATTAGCCACATGCGTTTCCAACCTCCAAAAAGGTTTCAGCTCACACCAGTCAAATGGCCATTAGCAAAAAGTCTACAAACTATAAATGCTGAATGGGTTTTAGACAACTCATACCTACTAGCTGCTGGTGGGATGTAAAGTGGTAAAAGCACTAACAAGAACTGAATGGAGCTGCTTTACAAGGTAAAAATTGAGCTACCATATGATGCGGCAGGGCACCTTTGAGCCTATAAACGAAGACCACCAGGATCGGAAAGACAGAGGCAGGCAAATGTGCACTGCAGTAATATTGAAATAGCCAAGACATGAAAGCAAAAAAAAAGGTCCATAAACATATGAATGGAAAAAGAAGAAGTGGTATATGGACAGAATGGAATAGTAAGCTCGGGAAAAAAATGAACAATGCCGTTTTCTGGACTACAGCTGAGCCTTGAAATAATCATATAAGGTTAAGTAAGTGAAAAGGGTATGACAAACAGCCTATGATATCATTTATACATGTTATCCTAAGATTGCTACCAATGAACATATTTCCACAGAAAAAGACACTCACAGACTTATCAAATAAACTAATGGTTAGCCAAAATGAAAGGTGGGAGGATGGGTAAATTAGGACTATGGGGTTAACATACATATACTAATGTATGTTAAATGTATATAAACATATAACATATAAATTACATGAATTATATCATCACCAATACCTTCAAAATATACATTTTGTGATCACATACATGGTAACAGTATCCGAAGATGAACAGACGTATGTATGAATCATTGAGCAGATTCTGTACAGCCAGACAATCAAAACACTCTAAGAAAATTTACTCCGATAAGAAATAGAAATTAAATTTAAAAAACAAACATAAGTAAGGAGACATAAACTTCTGGGGGCTTGTCCCAGGACATTCCTCTCTAATTTACAACCTGGGAACACTACCTCCAGGAAGACTCTGTTGCCCTAATAACAAGAGTTGAGAATGTAATAATGCTGCCGTCTTGTGGCTCTTTCCCACAACAGCAGCTTTAAACCCAGTGCCAATGGTTGGTTATATAGTCACAAGGACTGCAGGGCTGTAAATGACACAGGCCCTCAAGAAATGCCCTGGGGTAGGGAATAGGCAAGAAAATTCAACACATGAGAAATTTTTCAAGAAGTCAATAAGAGGAGGGAAGTTGTACTCACTCTTTAAAAAAAAGGAAAACAAAAAAAGGACATGCCTAAAGCTCAGTATAAGGAATTATTAGCCACATGCAAATTCAAATTCAAAAAGGTTTCAGCTCACACCAGTCATAACCATCAGCAAAAAGTCTACAAACGATAAATGCTGAAGGGGTTTTAGAGAACTGTGTACCTTCAAGCTGCTGCTGGGATGTAACGTGGTAACAACACTAATGCAAACTGAATGGAGATGCTTGAAAAGGTAAAAATTGAGCTACCATATGATGCGGCATGGCACCTTTTGGGCCTATAACCTAAGACCACCAGAATCTGAAAAACACAGGCAGGCCAATGTGCACTGCAGCAATACTGAAATAGCCAAGACATGGAAGCAGAAAATAGGTCCATAAACAGATGAATGGACAAAGACGAAGTGGTATACGTACCAAATGTAATAGTAGCCTCGCGAAAAAAATGAACAATGCCGTTTTCAGGACTACAGTTGAGCCTAGAAATAATCATATAAGGTTAAGTAAGTGAAAAGGGTATGACAAACATCCTATGATATCATTTATACATGTTATCCTAAGATTGCTACCAATGAACATATTTCCACAGAAAAACACACTCACAGACTTACCAAAGAAACTAATGGTTAGCCAAAATGAAAGGTGGGAGGATGGGTAAATTAGGACTATGGGGTTAACATACATATACTAATGTATGTTAAATGTATATACACATATAACAGATAAACTATATGAATTATATAATCACCAATACCTTGAAAATATATATTTTGTGATCACATACATGGTAACAGGATCCGAAGATGAACAGACATATGTATGAATCATTGAGCAGATTCTGTACAGCCAGACAATCAAAACACTCTAATCAAATTTACTCCGACAAGAAGTATAAATTAAGTTTAAAAAACAAACATAAGTAAGGAGACATAAACTTCTGGGGCTTGTCCCAGCACATTCCACTCTAATTTACAACCTTGGAAAACTGCCTCCAGGAAGACTCAGTTGCCCTAGTAACAAGAGTTGAGAACGTAATAATGCTGCCGCCTTGTGGCTGTTTCCCACAACAGCAGCTTTAAACCCAGTGCCAATGGTTGCTTATATAGTCACAAGGACTGCAGGGCTCTAAATGACACAGGCCCTCAAAACATGCCCTGGCGTAGGCAATAGGCAAGAAAATTCAACATATGAGAAATTTTTCAAGAAGTCAATAAGAGGAGGGAAGTTGTACTCACTCTTTAAAAAAAAAGGAAAAGAAAAAAAAGGACATGCCTAAAGCTCAGTATAAGGAATTATAAGCCACAAGCAAATTCAAATTCAAAAAGGTTTCAGTTCACACCAGTCATAACCATCAGCAAAAAGTCTACAAACGATAAATGCTGAGGGGGTTTTAGAGAACTGTGTACCTTCTGGCTGCTGGTGGGATGTAAAGTGGCAACAGCACTAACGCAAACTGAATGGAGCTGTGCTTGAAAAGGTAAAAATTGAGCTACCATATGATGCGGCAGGGCACCTTTTGGGCCTATAACCTAAGACCACCAGAATCGGAAAGACAGAGGCAGGCAAATGTGCACTGCAGCAATATTGAAAGAGCCAAGACATGGAAGCAAAAAAAAGGTCCATAAACAGATGACGGGAAAAAGAAGAAGTGGTATATGGACAGAATGGAATAGTAGCCTCGGGAAAAAAATGAACAATACCGTTTTCAGGACTACAGTTGAGCCTAGAACTAATCATATAACGATAAGTAAGTCAAAAGGGTATGACAAATGTCCTATGATATCATTTATACATGTTATCCTAAGATTGCTACCAATGAACATATTTCCACAGAAAAAGACACTCACAGACTTATCAAATAAACTAATGGTTAGCCAAAATGAAGGGTGGGGGGATGGGTAAATTAGAACTATGGGGTTAACATAAATATACTAATGTAAGTTAAATGTACATAAACATATAACATATAAATGATATGAATTATATAATCACCAATCCCTTCAAAATATACATTCTGTAATCACATACATGGTAACAGGATCCGAAGATGAACAGACATATGTATGAATCATTGAGCAGATTCTGTACAGCCAGACAATCAAAACACTCTAATCAAATTTACTCCGATAAGAAGTAGAAAATAAATTTAAAAAACAAACATAAGTAAGGAGATATAAACTTCTGGGGGCTTGTCCCAGCACATTCCACTCTAGTTTACAACCTCGGAACACTACCTCCAGGAAGACTCTGCTGCCCTAGTAACAAGTGTTGAGAACGTAATAATGCTGCTGCCTTGTGGCTATTTCCCACAACAGCAGCTTTAAACCCAGTGCCAATGGTTGCTTATAGACTCACAAGGACTGCAGGGCTGTAAATGACACAGGCCCTCAAAAAATGCCCTGGGGTAGGGAATAGGCAAGAAAATTCAACACATGAGAAATTTTTCAAGAAGTCAATAAGAGGAGGGAGGTTGTACTCACTCTTTAAAAAAAAAGGAAAAGAAAAAAAGAGCATGCCTAAAGCTCAGTAAAGGAAATTATTAGCCATATGCAAATTCAAATTCAATAAGGTTTCAGCTCACACCAGTCATGACCAGCAGCAAAAAGTCTACAAACTATAAATGCTGAAGGGGTTTTAGAGAACTGTGTACCTTCTTGGTGCCGGTGGGATGTAAAGTGGTAAGAGCACTAACGAAAACTGAATGGAGCTGCTTGAAAAGGTAAAAATTGAGTTAACATATGATGCGGCAGGGCACCTTTTGGGCCTATAATATAAAACCACCAAAATCGGAAAGACAGATGCAGGCAAATATGCACTGCAACAATATTGAAATAGCCAAGACATGGAAGCAAAAAAAAGGTCCATAAACAAATGAATGGACAAAGATGAAGTGGTATACGTACCAAATGGAATAGTAGCCTCGGGAAAAAAAGGAACAATGCCGTTTTCACGACTACAGTTGAGCCTACAAATAATCATATAAGGTTAAGTAAGTCAAAAGGGTATGACAAATATCCTATGATATCATTTATACATGTTATCCTAAGATTGCTACCAAAGAACATATTTCCACAGAAAAAGACACTCACAGACTTATCAAGTAAACTAATGGTTAGCCAAAAGGAAAGGTGGGAGGATGGGTAAATTAGGACTATGGGGTTAATATACATATACTAATGTATGTTAAATGTATATAAACATATAACAGATAAATTATATGAATTATATAATCACCAATACCTTTAAAATATACATTCTGTAATCACATACATGGTAACAGGGTCCAAAGGTGAACAGACATAAGTATGAATCATTGAGCAGATTCTGTACAGCCAGACAATCAACACACTCTAATCAAATTTACTCCGATAAGAAATAGAAACTAAATTTAAAAAACAAACATAAGTAAGGAGACATAAACTTCTGGGGGCTTGTCCCTGCACATTCCACTCTAATTTACAACCTCGGAACCCTACCTCCAGGAAGACTCTTTTGCCCAAGTAACAAGAGTTGAGAACGTAATAATGCTGCCGCCTTGTGGCTGTTTCGCACAAGAGCAGCTTTAAACCCACTGCTAATGGTTGCTTAATAGTCCCAAGGAATGCAGGGCTCTAAATGACACCTGCCCTCAAAAAATGCCCTGGGGTAGGGAATAGGCAGGAAAATTCAACACATGAGAAATTTTTCAAGAAGTCAAGAGAGGAGGGAAGTTGTACCTACTTTTTAACAAAAAAAGGAAACGAAGAAAAAGGATATGGTTAAAGCTCAGTATAAGGAATTATTAGCCACATGCGTTTCCAACCTCCAAAAAGGTTTCAGCTCACACCAGTCAAATGGCCATTAGCAAAAAGTCTACAAACTATAAATGCTGAATGGGTTTTAGACAACTCATACCTACTAGCTGCTGGTGGGATGTAAAGTGGTAAAAGCACTAACAAGAACTGAATGGAGCTGCTTTACAAGGTAAAAATTGAGCTATCATATGATGCGGCAGGGCACCTTTGAGCCTATAAACGAAGACCACCAGGATCGGAAAGACAGAGGCAGGCAAATGTGCACTGCAGTAATATTGAAATAGCCAAGACATGAAAGCAAAAAAAAAGGTCCATAAACATATGAATGGAAAAAGAAGAAGTGGTATATGGACAGAATGGAATAGTAAGCTCGGGAAAAAAATGAACAATGCCGTTTTCTGGACTACAGCTGAGCCTTGAAATAATCATATAAGGTTAAGTAAGTGAAAAGGGTATGACAAACAGCCTATGATATCATTTATACATGTTATCCTAAGATTGCTACCAATGAACATATTTCCACAGAAAAAGACACTCACAGACTTATCAAATAAACTAATGGTTAGCCAAAATGAAAGGTGGGAGGATGGGTAAATTAGGACTATGGGGTTAACATACATATACTAATGTATGTTAAATGTATATAAACATATAACATATAAATTACATGAATTATATCATCACCAATACCTTCAAAATATACATTTTGTGATCACATACATGGTAACAGTATCCGAAGATGAACAGACGTATGTATGAATCATTGAGCAGATTCTGTACAGCCAGACAATCAAAACACTCTAAGAAAATTTACTCCGATAAGAAATAGAAATTAAATTTAAAAAACAAACATAAATAAGGAGACATAAACTTCTGGGGGCTTGTCCCAGGACATTCCTCTCTAATTTACAACCTGGGAACACTACCTCCAGGAAGACTCTGTTGCCCTAATAACAAGAGTTGAGAATGTAATAATGCTGCCGTCTTGTGGCTCTTTCCCACAACAGCAGCTTTAAACCCAGTGCCAATGGTTGGTTATATAGTCACAAGGACTGCAGGGCTGTAAATGACACAGGCCCTCAAGAAATGCCCTGGGGTAGGGAATAGGCAAGAAAATTCAACACATGAGAAATTTTTCAAGAAGTCAATAAGAGGAGGGAAGTTGTACTCACTCTTTAAAAAAAAGGAAAACAAAAAAAGGACATGCCTAAAGCTCAGTATAAGGAATTATTAGCCACATGCAAATTCAAATTCAAAAAGGTTTCAGCTCACACCAGTCATAACCATCAGCAAAAAGTCTACAAACGATAAATGCTGAAGGGGTTTTAGAGAACTGTGTACCTTCAAGCTGCTGCTGGGATGTAACGTGGTAACAACACTAATGCAAACTGAATGGAGATGCTTGAAAAGGTAAAAATTGAGCTACCATATGATGCGGCATGGCACCTTTTGGGCCTATAACCTAAGACCACCAGAATCTGAAAAACACAGGCAGGCCAATGTGCACTGCAGCAATACTGAAATAGCCAAGACATGGAAGCAGAAAATAGGTCCATAAACAGATGAATGGACAAAGACGAAGTGGTATACGTACGAAATGTAATAGTAGCCTCGCGAAAAAAATGAACAATGCCGTTTTCAGGACTACAGTTGAGCCTAGAAATAATCATATAAGGTTAAGTAAGTGAAAAGGGTATGACAAACATCCTATGATATCATTTATACATGTTATCCTAAGATTGCTACCAATGAACATATTTCCACAGAAAAACACACTCACAGACTTACCAAAGAAACTAATGGTTAGCCAAAATGAAAGGTGGGAGGATGGGTAAATTAGGACTATGGGGTTAACATACATATACTAATGTATGTTAAATGTATATACACATATAACAGATAAACTATATGAATTATATAATCACCAATACCTTGAAAATATATATTTTGTGATCACATACATGGTAACAGGATCCGAAGATGAACAGACATATGTATGAATCATTGAGCAGATTCTGTACAGCCAGACAATCAAAACACTCTAATCAAATTTACTCCGACAAGAAGTATAAATTAAGTTTAAAAAACAAACATAAGTAAGGAGACATAAACTTCTGGGGCTTGTCCCAGCACATTCCACTCTAATTTACAACCTTGGAAAACTGCCTCCAGGAAGACTCAGTTGCCCTAGTAACAAGAGTTGAGAACGTAATAATGCTGCCGCCTTGTGGCTGTTTCCCACAACAGCGGCTTTAAACCCAGTGCCAATGGTTGCTTATATAGTCACAAGGACTGCAGGGCTCTAAATGACACAGGCCCTCAAAACATGCCCTGGCGTAGGCAATAGGCAAGAAAATTCAACATATGAGAAATTTTTCAAGAAGTCAATAAGAGGAGGGAAGTTGTACTCACTCTTTAAAAAAAAAGGAAAAGAAAAAAAAGGACATGCCTAAAGCTCAGTATAAGGAATTATAAGCCACAAGCAAATTCAAATTCAAAAAGGTTTCAGTTCACACCAGTCATAACCATCAGCAAAAAGTCTACAAACGATAAATGCTGAGGGGGTTTTAGAGAACTGTGTACCTTCTGGCTGCTGGTGGGATGTAAAGTGGCAACAGCACTAACGCAAACTGAATGGAGCTGTGCTTGAAAAGGTAAAAATTGAGCTACCATATGATGCGGCAGGGCACCTTTTGGGCCTATAACCTAAGACCACCAGAATCGGAAAGACAGAGGCAGGCAAATGTGCACTGCAGCAATATTGAAAGAGCCAAGACATGGAAGCAAAAAAAAGGTCCAGAAACAGATGACGGGAAAAAGAAGAAGTGGTATATGGACAGAATGGAATAGTAGCCTCGGGAAAAAAATGAACAATACCGTTTTCAGGACTACAGTTGAGCCTAGAACTAATCATATAACGATAAGTAAGTCAAAAGGGTATGACAAATGTCCTATGATATCATTTATACATGTTATCCTAAGATTGCTACCAATGAACATATTTCCACAGAAAAAGACACTCACAGACTTATCAAATAAACTAATGGTTAGCCAAAATGAAGGGTGGGGGGATGGGTAAATTAGAACTATGGGGTTAACATAAATATACTAATGTAAGTTAAATGTACATAAACATATAACATATAAATGATATGAATTATATAATCACCAATCCCTTCAAAATATACATTCTGTAATCACATACATGGTAACAGGATCCGAAGATGAACAGACATATGTATGAATCATTGAGCAGATTCTGTACAGCCAGACAATCAAAACACTCTAATCAAATTTACTCCGATAAGAAGTAGAAAATAAATTTAAAAAACAAACATAAGTAAGGAGATATAAACTTCTGGGGGCTTGTCCCAGCACATTCCACTCTAGTTTACAACCTCGGAACACTACCTCCAGGAAGACTCTGCTGCCCTAGTAACAAGTGTTGAGAACGTAATAATGCTGCTGCCTTGTGGCTATTTCCCACAACAGCAGCTTTAAACCCAGTGCCAATGGTTGCTTATAGACTCACAAGGACTGCAGGGCTGTAAATGACACAGGCCCTCAAAAAATGCCCTGGGGTAGGGAATAGGCAAGAAAATTCAACACATGAGAAATTTTTCAAGAAGTCAATAAGAGGAGGGAGGTTGTACTCACTCTTTAAAAAAAAAGGAAAAGAAAAAAAGAGCATGCCTAAAGCTCAGTAAAGGAAATTATTAGCCATATGCAAATTCAAATTCAATAAGGTTTCAGCTCACACCAGTCATGACCAGCAGCAAAAAGTCTACAAACTATAAATGCTGAAGGGGTTTTAGAGAACTGTGTACCTTCTTGGTGCCGGTGGGATGTAAAGTGGTAAGAGCACTAACGAAAACTGAATGGAGCTGCTTGAAAAGGTAAAAATTGAGTTAACATATGATGCGGCAGGGCACCTTTTGGGCCTATAATATAAAACCACCAAAATCGGAAAGACAGATGCAGGCAAATAGGCACTGCAACAATATTGAAATAGCCAAGACATGGAAGCAAAAAAAAGGTCCATAAACAAATGAATGGACAAAGATGAAGTGGTATACGTACCAAATGGAATAGTAGCCTCGGGAAAAAAAGGAACAATGCCGTTTTCACGACTACAGTTGAGCCTACAAATAATCATATAAGGTTAAGTAAGTCAAAAGGGTATGACAAATATCCTATGATATCATTTATACATGTTATCCTAAGATTGCTACCAAAGAACATATTTCCACAGAAAAAGACACTCACAGACTTATCAAGTAAACTAATGGTTAGCCAAAAGGAAAGGTGGGAGGATGGGTAAATTAGGACTATGGGGTTAATATACATATACTAATGTATGTTAAATGTATATAAACATATAACAGATAAATTATATGAATTATATAATCACCAATACCTTTAAAATATACATTCTGTAATCACATACATGGTAACAGGGTCCAAAGGTGAACAGACATAAGTATGAATCATTGAGCAGATTCTGTACAGCCAGACAATCAACACACTCTAATCAAATTTACTCCGATAAGAAATAGAAACTAAATTTAAAAAACAAACATACGTAAGGAGGCATAAACTTCTGGGGGCTTGTCCCCGCACATTCCACTCTAATTTACAACCTCGGAACCCTACCTCCAGGAAGACTCTTTTGCCCAAGTAACAAGAGTTGAGAACGTAATAATGCTGCCGCCTTGTGGCTGTTTCGCACAAGAGCAGCTTTAAACCCACTGCTAATGGTTGCTTAATAGTCCCAAGGAATGCAGGGCTCTAAATGACACCTGCCCTCAAAAAATGCCCTGGGGTAGGGAATAGGCAGGAAAATTCAACACATGAGAAATTTTTCAAGAAGTCAAGAGAGGAGGGAAGTTGTACCTACTCTTTAACAAAAAAAGGAAACGAAGAAAAAGGATATGGTTAAAGCTCAGTATAAGGAATTATTAGCCACATGCGTTTCCAACCTCCAAAAAGGTTTCAGCTCACACCAGTCAAATGGCCATTAGCAAAAAGTCTACAAACTATAAATGCTGAATGGGTTTTAGACAACTCATACCTACTAGCTGCTGGTGGGATGTAAAGTGGTAAAAGCACTAACAAGAACTGAATGGAGCTGCTTTACAAGGTAAAAATTGAGCTACCATATGATGCGGCAGGGCACCTTTGAGCCTATAAACGAAGACCACCAGGATCGGAAAGACAGAGGCAGGCAAATGTGCACTGCAGTAATATTGAAATAGCCAAGACATGAAAGCAAAAAAAAAGGTCCATAAACATATGAATGGAAAAAGAAGAAGTGGTATATGGACAGAATGGAATAGTAAGCTCGGGAAAAAAATGAACAATGCCGTTTTCTGGACTACAGCTGAGCCTTGAAATAATCATATAAGGTTAAGTAAGTGAAAAGGGTATGACAAACAGCCTATGATATCATTTATACATGTTATCCTAAGATTGCTACCAATGAACATATTTCCACAGAAAAAGACACTCACAGACTTATCAAATAAACTAATGGTTAGCCAAAATGAAAGGTGGGAGGATGGGTAAATTAGGACTATGGGGTTAACATACATATACTAATGTATGTTAAATGTATATAAACATATAACATATAAATTACATGAATTATATCATCACCAATACCTTCAAAATATACATTTTGTGATCACATACATGGTAACAGTATCCGAAGATGAACAGACGTATGTATGAATCATTGAGCAGATTGTGTACAGCCAGACAATCAAAACACTCTAAGAAAATTTACTCCGATAAGAAATAGAAATTAAATTTAAAAAACAAACATAAGTAAGGAGACATAAACTTCTGGGGGCTTGTCCCAGGACATTCCTCTCTAATTTACAACCTGGGAACACTACCTCCAGGAAGACTCTGTTGCCCTAATAACAAGAGTTGAGAATGTAATAATGCTGCCGTCTTGTGGCTCTTTCCCACAACAGCAGCTTTAAACCCAGTGCCAATGGTTGGTTATATAGTCACAAGGACTGCAGGGCTGTAAATGACACAGGCCCACAAAACATGCCCTGGGGTAGGGAATAGGCAAGAAAATTCAACACATGAGAAATTTTTCAAGAAGTCAATAAGAGGAGGGAAGTTGTACTCACTCTTTAAAAAAAAGGAAAACAAAAAAAGGACATGCCTAAAGCTCAGTATAAGGAATTATTAGCCACATGCAAATTCAAATTCAAAAAGGTTTCAGCTCACACCAGTCATAACCATCAGCAAAAAGTCTACAAACGATAAATGCTGAAGGGGTTTAAGAGAACTGTGTACCTTCAAGCTGCTGCTGGGATGTAACGTGGTAACAACACTAACGCAAACTGAATGGAGATGCTTGAAAAGGTAAAAATTGAGCTACCATATGATGCGGCATGGTACCTTTTGGGCCTATAACCTAAGACCACCAGAATCGGAAAGACAGAGGCAGGTAAATGTGCACTGCAGCAACATTGAAATAGCCAAGACATGGAAGGAAAAAAAAAGGTCCATAAACAGATGTATGGACAAAGACGAAGTGGTATATGGACAGAATGGAATAGTAGGCTCGTGAAAAAAATGAACAATGCCGTTTTCAGGACTACAGTTGAGCCTAGAAATAATCATATAACGTTAAGTAAGTGAAAAGGGTATGACAAATATCCTATGATATCATTTATATATGTTATCGTAAAATTGCTACCAATGAACATATTTCCACAGAAAAAGACACTCACAGACTTATCAAATAAAGTAATGGTTAGCCAAAATGAAAGGTGGGAGGATGGGTAAATTAGGACTATGGGGTTAACATACATATACTAATGTATGTTAAATGTATATAAACATATAACATATAAAGTATATGAATTATATAATCACGAATACCTTTAAAATATATATTCTGTAATCACATACATGGTAACAGGATCCGAAGATGAAGAAACATAAATATGAATCAATGAGCAGATTCTGTACAGCCAGAAAATCAAAACACTCTAATCAGATTTACTCCGATAAGAAATAGAAATTAAATTTAAAAAACAAACATAAGTAAGGAGAGATAAACTTCTGGGGGCTTGTCCCAGCACATTCCACTCTAATTTCCAACCTTGGAACACTACCTCCAGGAAGAGTCTTTTGCCCCATTAACAAGAGTTGAGGACGTAATAATGCTGCCGCCATGTGGCTGTTTCCCACAGCAGCAGCTTTAAACCCACTGCCAATGGTTGCCTACATAGTCACAAGGACTGCAGGGCTGTAAATGACACAGGCCCTCAAGAAATGCCCTGGGGTAGGGAATAGGCAAGAAAATTCAACACATGAGAAATTTTTCAAGAAGTCAATAAGAGGAGGGAAGTTGTACTCACTCTTTAAAAAAAAGGAAAACAAAAAAAGGACATGCCTAAAGCTCAGTATAAGGAATTATTAGCCACATGCAAATTCAAATTCAAAAAGGTTTCAGCTCACACCAGTCATAACCATCAGCAAAAAGTCTACAAACGATAAATGCTGAAGGGGTTTTAGAGAACTGTGTACCTTCAAGCTGCTGCTGGGATGTAACGTGGTAACAACACTAATGCAAACTGAATGGAGATGCTTGAAAAGGTAAAAATTGAGCTACCATATGATGCGGCATGGCACCTTTTGGGCCTATAACCTAAGAACACCAGAATATGAAAAACACAGGCAGGCCAATGTGCACTGCAGCAATATTGAAATAGCCAAGACATGGAAGCAGAAAATAGGTCCATAAACAGATGAATGGACAAAGACGAAGTGGTATACGTACCAAATGTAATAGTAGCCTCGCGAAAAAAATGAACAATGCCGTTTTCAGGACTACAGTTGAGCCTAGAAATAATCATATAAGGTTAAGTAAGTGAAAAGGGTATGACAAACATCCTATGATATCATTTATACATGTTATCCTAAGATTGCTACCAATGAACATATTTCCACAGAAAAACACACTCACAGACTTACCAAAGAAACTAATGGTTAGCCAAAATGAAAGGTGGGAGGATGGGTAAATTAGGACTATGGGGTTAACATACATATACTAATGTATGTTAAATGTATATAAACATATAACAGATAAACTATATGAATTATATAATCACCAATACCTTGAAAATATATATTTTGTGATCACATACATGGTAACAGGATCCGAAGATGAACAGACATATGTATGAATCATTGAGCAGATTCTGTACAGCCAGACAATCAAAACACTCTAATCAAATTTACTCCGACAAGAAGTATAAATTAAGTTTAAAAAACAAATATAAGTAAGGAGACATAAACTTCTGGGGCTTGTCCCAGCACATTCCAGTCTAATTTACAACCTTGGAAAACTGCCTCCAGGAAGACTCAGTTGCCCTAGTAACAAGAGTTGAGAACGTAATAATGCTGCCGCCTTGTGGCTGTTTCCCACAACAGCAGCTTTAAACCCAGTGCCAATGGTTGCTTATATAGTCACAAGGACTGCAGGGCTCTAAATGACACAGGCCCTCAAAACATGCCCTGGCGTAGGCAATAGGCAAGAAAATTCAACATATGAGAAATTTTTCAAGAAGTCAATAAGAGGAGGGAAGTTGTACTCACTCTTTAAAAAAAAAGGAAAAGAAAAAAAAGGACATGCCTAAAGCTCAGTATAAGGAATTATAAGCCACAAGCAAATTCAAATTCAAAAAGGTTTCAGTTCACACCAGTCATAACCATCAGCAAAAAGTCTACAAACGATAAATGCTGAGGGGGTTTTAGAGAACTGTGTACCTTCTGGCTGCTGGTGGGATGTAAAGTGGCAACAGCACTAACGCAAACTGAATGGAGCTGTGCTTGAAAAGGTAAAAATTGAGCTACCATATGATGCGGCAGGGCACCTTTTGGGCCTATAACCTAAGACCACCAGAATCGGAAAGACAGAGGCAGGCAAATGTGCACTGCAGCAATATTGAAAGAGCCAAGACATGGAAGCAAAAAAAGGTCCATAAACAGATGACGGGAAAAAGAAGAAGTGGTATATGGACAGAATGGAATAGTAGCCTCGGGAAAAAAATGAACAATGCCGTTTTCAGGACTACAGTTGAGCCTAGAAATAATCATATAACGATAAGTAAGTCAAAAGGGTATGACAAATGTCCTATGATATCATTTATACATGTTATCCTAAGATTGCTACCAATGAACATATTTCCACAGAAAAGGACACTCACAGACTTATCAAATAAACTAATGGTTAGCCAAAATGAAAGGTGGGGGGATGGGTAAATTAGGACTATGGGGTTAACATGAATATACTAATGTAAGTTAAATGTACATAAACATATAACATATAAATGATATGAATTATATAATCACCAATCCCTTCAAAATATACATTCTGTAATCACATACATGGTAACAGGTTCCGAAGATGAACAGACATATGTATGAATCATTGAGCAGATTCTGTACAGCCAGACAATCAAAACACTCTAATCAAATTTACTCCGATAAGAAGTAGAAAATAAATTTAAAAAACAAACATAAGTAAGGAGATATAAACTTCTGGGGGCTTGTCCCAGCACATTCCACTCTAGTTTACAACCTCGGAACACTACCTCCAGGAAGACTCTGCTGCCCTAGTAACAAGTGTTGAGAACGTAATAATGCTGCTGCCTTGTGGCTATTTCCCACAACAGCAGCTTTAAACCCAGTGCCAATGGTTGCTTATAGACTCACAAGGACTGCAGGGCTGTAAATGACACAGGCCCTCAAAAAATGCCCTGGGGTAGGGAATAGGCAAGAAAATTCAACACATGAGAAATTTTTCAAGAAGTCAATAAGAGGAGGGAGGTTGTACTCACTCTTTAAAAAAAAAGGAAAAGAAAAAAAGGGCATGCCTAAAGCTCAGTAAAGGAAATTATTAGCCATATGCAAATTCAAATTCAATAAAGTTTCAGCTCACACCAGTCATGACCAGCAGCAAAAAGTCTACAAACTATAAATGCTGAAGGGGTTTTAGAGAACTGTGTACCTTCTTGGTGCCGGTGGGATGTAAAGTGGTAAGAGCACTAACGAAAACTGAATGGAGCTGCTTGAAAAGGTAAAAATTGAGTTAACATATGATGCGGCAGGGCACCTTTTGGGCCTATAATATAAAACCACCAAAATCGGAAAGACAGATGCAGGCAAATAGGCACTGCAACAATATTGAAATAGCCAAGACATGGAAGCAAAAAAAAGGTCCATAAACAAATGAATGGACAAAGATGAAGTGGTATACGTACCAAATGGAATAGTAGCCTCGGGAAAAAAAGGAACAATGCCGTTTTCACGACTACAGTTGAGCCTACAAATAATCATATAAGGTTAAGTAAGTCAAAAGGGTATGACAAATATCCTATGATATCATTTATACATGTTATCCTAAGATTGCTACCAAAGAACATATTTCCACAGAAAAAGACACTCACAGACTTATCAAGTAAACTAATGGTTAGCCAAAAGGAAAGGTGGGAGGATGGGTAAATTAGGACTATGGGGTTAATATACATATACTAATGTATGTTAAATGTATATAAACATATAACAGATAAATTATATGAATTATATAATCACCAATACCTTTAAAATATACATTCTGTAATCACATACATGGTAACAGGGTCCAAAGGTGAACAGACATAAGTATGAATCATTGAGCAGATTCTGTACAGCCAGACAATCAACACACTCTAATCAAATTTACTCCGATAAGAAATAGAAACTAAATTTAAAAAACAAACATACGTAAGGAGGCATAAACTTCTGGGGGCTTGTCCCCGCACATTCCACTCTAATTTACAACCTCGGAACCCTACCTCCAGGAAGACTCTTTTGCCCAAGTAACAAGAGTTGAGAACGTAATAATGCTGCCGCCTTGTGGCTGTTTCGCACAAGAGCAGCTTTAAACCCACTGCTAATGGTTGCTTAATAGTCCCAAGGAATGCAGGGCTCTAAATGACACCTGCCCTCAAAAAATGCCCTGGGGTAGGGAATAGGCAGGAAAATTCAACACATGAGAAATTTTTCAAGAAGTCAAGAGAGGAGGGAAGTTGTACCTACTCTTTAACAAAAAAAGGAAACGAAGAAAAAGGATATGGTTAAAGCTCAGTATAAGGAATTATTAGCCACATGCGTTTCCAACCTCCAAAAAGGTTTCAGCTCACACCAGTCAAATGGCCATTAGCAAAAAGTCTACAAACTATAAATGCTGAATGGGTTTTAGACAACTCATACCTACTAGCTGCTGGTGGGATGTAAAGTGGTAAAAGCACTAACAAGAACTGAATGGAGCTGCTTTACAAGGTAAAAATTGAGCTACCATATGATGCGGCAGGGCACCTTTGAGCCTATAAACGAAGACCACCAGGATCGGAAAGACAGAGGCAGGCAAATGTGCACTGCAGTAATATTGAAATAGCCAAGACATGAAAGCAAAAAAAAAGGTCCATAAACATATGAATGGAAAAAGAAGAAGTGGTATATGGACAGAATGGAATAGTAAGCTCGGGAAAAAAATGAACAATGCCGTTTTCTGGACTACAGCTGAGCCTTGAAATAATCATATAAGGTTAAGTAAGTGAAAAGGGTATGACAAACAGCCTATGATATCATTTATACATGTTATCCTAAGATTGCTACCAATGAACATATTTCCACAGAAAAAGACACTCACAGACTTATCAAATAAACTAATGGTTAGCCAAAATGAAAGGTGGGAGGATGGGTAAATTAGGACTATGGGGTTAACATACATATACTAATGTATGTTAAATGTATATAAACATATAACATATAAATTACATGAATTATATCATCACCAATACCTTCAAAATATACATTTTGTGATCACATACATGGTAACAGTATCCGAAGATGAACAGACGTATGTATGAATCATTGAGCAGATTCTGTACAGCCAGACAATCAAAACACTCTAAGAAAATTTACTCCGATAAGAAATAGAAATTAAATTTAAAAAACAAACATAAGTAAGGAGACATAAACTTCTGGGGGCTTGTCCCAGGACATTCCTCTCTAATTTACAACCTGGGAACACTACCTCCAGGAAGACTCTGTTGCCCTAATAACAAGAGTTGAGAATGTAATAATGCTGCCGTCTTGTGGCTCTTTCCCACAACAGCAGCTTTAAACCCAGTGCCAATGGTTGGTTATATAGTCACAAGGACTGCAGGGCTGTAAATGACACAGGCCCACAAAACATGCCCTGGGGTAGGGAATAGGCAAGAAAATTCAACACATGAGAAATTTTTCAAGAAGTCAATAAGAGGAGGGAAGTTGTACTCACTCTTTAAAAAAAAGGAAAACAAAAAAAGGACATGCCTAAAGCTCAGTATAAGGAATTATTAGCCACATGCAAATTCAAATTCAAAAAGGTTTCAGCTCACACCAGTCATAACCATCAGCAAAAAGTCTACAAACGATAAATGCTGAAGGGGTTTAAGAGAACTGTGTACCTTCAAGCTGCTGCTGGGATGTAACGTGGTAACAACACTAACGCAAACTGAATGGAGATGCTTGAAAAGGTAAAAATTGAGCTACCATATGATGCGGCATGGTACCTTTTGGGCCTATAACCTAAGACCACCAGAATCGGAAAGACAGAGGCAGGTAAATGTGCACTGCAGCAACATTGAAATAGCCAAGACATGGAAGGAAAAAAAAAGGTCCATAAACAGATGTATGGACAAAGACGAAGTGGTATATGGACAGAATGGAATAGTAGGCTCGTGAAAAAAATGAACAATGCCGTTTTCAGGACTACAGTTGAGCCTAGAAATAATCATATAACGTTAAGTAAGTGAAAAGGGTATGACAAATATCCTATGATATCATTTATATATGTTATCGTAAAATTGCTACCAATGAACATATTTCCACAGAAAAAGACACTCACAGACTTTTCAAATAAACTAATGGTTAGCCAAAATGAAAGGTGGGAGGATGGGTAAATTAGGACTATGGGGTTAACATACATATACTAATGTATGTTAAATGTATATAAACATATAACATATAAAGTATATGAATTATATAATCACGAATACCTTTAAAATATATATTCTGTAATCACATACATGGTAACAGGATCCGAAGATGAAGAAACATAAATATGAATCAATGAGCAGATTCTGTACAGCCAGAAAATCAAAACACTCTAATCAGATTTACTCCGATAAGAAATAGAAATTAAATTTAAAAAACAAACATAAGTAAGGAGAGATAAACTTCTGGGGGCTTGTCCCAGCACATTCCACTCTAATTTCCAACCTTGGAACACTACCTCCAGGAAGAGTCTTTTGCCCCATTAACAAGAGTTGAGGACGTAATAATGCTGCCGCCATGTGGCTGTTTCCCACAGCAGCAGCTTTAAACCCACTGCCAATGGTTGCCTACATAGTCACAAGGACTGCAGGGCTGTAAATGACACAGGCCCTCAAGAAATGCCCTGGGGTAGGGAATAGGCAAGAAAATTCAACACATGAGAAATTTTTCAAGAAGTCAATAAGAGGAGGGAAGTTGTACTCACTCTTTAAAAAAAAGGAAAACAAAAAAAGGACATGCCTAAAGCTCAGTATAAGGAATTATTAGCCACATGCAAATTCAAATTCAAAAAGGTTTCAGCTCACACCAGTCATAACCATCAGCAAAAAGTCTACAAACGATAAATGCTGAAGGGGTTTTAGAGAACTGTGTACCTTCAAGCTGCTGCTGGGATGTAACGTGGTAACAACACTAATGCAAACTGAATGGAGATGCTTGAAAAGGTAAAAATTGAGCTACCATATGATGCGGCATGGCACCTTTTGGGCCTATAACCTAAGACCACCAGAATATGAAAAACACAGGCAGGCCAATGTGCACTGCAGCAATATTGAAATAGCCAAGACATGGAAGCAGAAAATAGGTCCATAAACAGATGAATGGACAAAGACGAAGTGGTATACGTACCAAATGTAATAGTAGCCTCGCGAAAAAAATGAACAATGCCGTTTTCAGGACTACAGTTGAGCCTAGAAATAATCATATAAGGTTAAGTAAGTGAAAAGGGTATGACAAACATCCTATGATATCATTTATACATGTTATCCTAAGATTGCTACCAATGAACATATTTCCACAGAAAAACACACTCACAGACTTACCAAAGAAACTAATGGTTAGCCAAAATGAAAGGTGGGAGGATGGGTAAATTAGGACTATGGGGTTAACATACATATACTAATGTATGTTAAATGTATATAAACATATAACAGATAAACTATATGAATTATATAATCACCAATACCTTGAAAATATATATTTTGTGATCACATACATGGTAACAGGATCCGAAGATGAACAGACATATGTATGAATCATTGAGCAGATTCTGTACAGCCAGACAATCAAAACACTCTAATCAAATTTACTCCGACAAGAAGTATAAATTAAGTTTAAAAAACAAATATAAGTAAGGAGACATAAACTTCTGGGGCTTGTCCCAGCACATTCCAGTCTAATTTACAACCTTGGAAAACTGCCTCCAGGAAGACTCAGTTGCCCTAGTAACAAGAGTTGAGAACGTAATAATGCTGCCGCCTTGTGGCTGTTTCCCACAACAGCAGCTTTAAACCCAGTGCCAATGGTTGCTTATATAGTCACAAGGACTGCAGGGCTCTAAATGACACAGGCCCTCAAAACATGCCCTGGCGTAGGCAATAGGCAAGAAAATTCAACATATGAGAAATTTTTCAAGAAGTCAATAAGAGGAGGGAAGTTGTACTCACTCTTTAAAAAAAAAGGAAAAGAAAAAAAAGGACATGCCTAAAGCTCAGTATAAGGAATTATAAGCCACAAGCAAATTCAAATTCAAAAAGGTTTCAGTTCACACCAGTCATAACCATCAGCAAAAAGTCTACAAACGATAAATGCTGAGGGGGTTTTAGAGAACTGTGTACCTTCTGGCTGCTGGTGGGATGTAAAGTGGCAACAGCACTAACGCAAACTGAATGGAGCTGTGCTTGAAAAGGTAAAAATTGAGCTACCATATGATGCGGCAGGGCACCTTTTGGGCCTATAACCTAAGACCACCAGAATCGGAAAGACAGAGGCAGGCAAATGTGCACTGCAGCAATATTGAAAGAGCCAAGACATGGAAGCAAAAAAAAGGTCCAGAAACAGATGACGGGAAAAAGAAGAAGTGGTATATGGACAGAATGGAATAGTAGCCTCGGGAAAAAAATGAACAATACCGTTTTCAGGACTACAGTTGAGCCTAGAACTAATCATATAACGATAAGTAAGTCAAAAGGGTATGACAAATGTCCTATGATATCATTTATACATGTTATCCTAAGAGTGCTACCAATGAACATATTTCCACAGAAAAGGACACTCACAGACTTATCAAATAAACTAATGGTTAGCCAAAATGAAAGGTGGGGGGATGGGTAAATTAGGACTATGGGGTTAACATGAATATACTAATGTAAGTTAAATGTACATAAACATATAACATATAAATGATATGAATTATATAATCACCAATCCCTTCAAAATATACATTCTGTAATCACATACATGGTAACAGGTTCCGAAGATGAACAGACATATGTATGAATCATTGAGCAGATTCTGTACAGCCAGACAATCAAAACACTCTAATCAAATTTACTCCGATAAGAAGTAGAAAATAAATTTAAAAAACAAACATAAGTAAGGAGATATAAACTTCTGGGGGCTTGTCCCAGCACATTCCACTCTAGTTTACAACCTCGGAACACTACCTCCAGGAAGACTCTGCTGCCCTAGTAACAAGTGTTGAGAACGTAATAATGCTGCTGCCTTGTGGCTATTTCCCACAACAGCAGCTTTAAACCCAGTGCCAATGGTTGCTTATAGACTCACAAGGACTGCAGGGCTGTAAATGACACAGGCCCTCAAAAAATGCCCTGGGGTAGGGAATAGGCAAGAAAATTCAACACATGAGAAATTTTTCAAGAAGTCAATAAGAGGAGGGAGGTTGTACTCACTCTTTAAAAAAAAAGGAAAAGAAAAAAAGGGCATGCCTAAAGCTCAGTAAAGGAAATTATTAGCCATATGCAAATTCAAATTCAATAAAGTTTCAGCTCACACCAGTCATGACCAGCAGCAAAAAGTCTACAAACTATAAATGCTGAAGGGGTTTTAGAGAACTGTGTACCTTCTTGGTGCCGGTGGGATGTAAAGTGGTAAGAGCACTAACGAAAACTGAATGGAGCTGCTTGAAAAGGTAAAAATTGAGTTAACATATGATGCGGCAGGGCACCTTTTGGGCCTATAATATAAAACCACCAAAATCGGAAAGACAGATGCAGGCAAATAGGCACTGCAACAATATTGAAATAGCCAAGACATGGAAGCAAAAAAAAGGTCCATAAACAAATGAATGGACAAAGATGAAGTGGTATACGTACCAAATGGAATAGTAGCCTCGGGAAAAAAAGGAACAATGCCGTTTTCACGACTACAGTTGAGCCTACAAATAATCATATAAGGTTAAGTAAGTCAAAAGGGTATGACAAATATCCTATGATATCATTTATACATGTTATCCTAAGATTGCTACCAAAGAACATATTTCCACAGAAAAAGACACTCACAGACTTATCAAGTAAACTAATGGTTAGCCAAAAGGAAAGGTGGGAGGATGGGTAAATTAGGACTATGGGGTTAATATACATATACTAATGTATGTTAAATGTATATAAACATATAACAGATAAATTATATGAATTATATAATCACCAATACCTTTAAAATATACATTCTGTAATCACATACATGGTAACAGGGTCCAAAGGTGAACAGACATAAGTATGAATCATTGAGCAGATTCTGTACAGCCAGACAATCAACACACTCTAATCAAATTTACTCCGATAAGAAATAGAAACTAAATTTAAAAAACAAACATACGTAAGGAGGCATAAACTTCTGGGGGCTTGTCCCCGCACATTCCACTCTAATTTACAACCTCGGAACCCTACCTCCAGGAAGACTCTTTTGCCCAAGTAACAAGAGTTGAGAACGTAATAATGCTGCCGCCTTGTGGCTGTTTCGCACAAGAGCAGCTTTAAACCCACTGCTAATGGTTGCTTAATAGTCCCAAGGAATGCAGGGCTCTAAATGACACCTGCCCTCAAAAAATGCCCTGGGGTAGGGAATAGGCAGGAAAATTCAACACATGAGAAATTTTTCAAGAAGTCAAGAGAGGAGGGAAGTTGTACCTACTCTTTAACAAAAAAAGGAAACGAAGAAAAAGGATATGGTTAAAGCTCAGTATAAGGAATTATTAGCCACATGCGTTTCCAACCTCCAAAAAGGTTTCAGCTCACACCAGTCAAATGGCCATTAGCAAAAAGTCTACAAACTATAAATGCTGAATGGGTTTTAGACAACTCATACCTACTAGCTGCTGGTGGGATGTAAAGTGGTAAAAGCACTAACAAGAACTGAATGGAGCTGCTTTACAAGGTAAAAATTGAGCTACCATATGATGCGGCAGGGCACCTTTGAGCCTATAAACGAAGACCACCAGGATCGGAAAGACAGAGGCAGGCAAATGTGCACTGCAGTAATATTGAAATAGCCAAGACATGAAAGCAAAAAAAAAGGTCCATAAACATATGAATGGAAAAAGAAGAAGTGGTATATGGACAGAATGGAATAGTAAGCTCGGGAAAAAAATGAACAATGCCGTTTTCTGGACTACAGCTGAGCCTTGAAATAATCATATAAGGTTAAGTAAGTGAAAAGGGTATGACAAACAGCCTATGATATCATTTATACATGTTATCCTAAGATTGCTACCAATGAACATATTTCCACAGAAAAAGACACTCACAGACTTATCAAATAAACTAATGGTTAGCCAAAATGAAAGGTGGGAGGATGGGTAAATTAGGACTATGGGGTTAACATACATATACTAATGTATGTTAAATGTATATAAACATATAACATATAAATTACATGAATTATATCATCACCAATACCTTCAAAATATACATTTTGTGATCACATACATGGTAACAGTATCCGAAGATGAACAGACGTATGTATGAATCATTGAGCAGATTCTGTACAGCCAGACAATCAAAACACTCTAAGAAAATTTACTCCGATAAGAAATAGAAATTAAATTTAAAAAACAAACATAAGTAAGGAGACATAAACTTCTGGGGGCTTGTCCCAGGACATTCCTCTCTAATTTACAACCTGGGAACACTACCTCCAGGAAGACTCTGTTGCCCTAATAACAAGAGTTGAGAATGTAATAATGCTGCCGTCTTGTGGCTCTTTCCCACAACAGCAGCTTTAAACCCAGTGCCAATGGTTGGTTATATAGTCACAAGGACTGCAGGGCTGTAAATGACACAGGCCCACAAAACATGCCCTGGGGTAGGGAATAGGCAAGAAAATTCAACACATGAGAAATTTTTCAAGAAGTCAATAAGAGGAGGGAAGTTGTACTCACTCTTTAAAAAAAAGGAAAACAAAAAAAGGACATGCCTAAAGCTCAGTATAAGGAATTATTAGCCACATGCAAATTCAAATTCAAAAAGGTTTCAGCTCACACCAGTCATAACCATCAGCAAAAAGTCTACAAACGATAAATGCTGAAGGGGTTTAAGAGAACTGTGTACCTTCAAGCTGCTGCTGGGATGTAACGTGGTAACAACACTAACGCAAACTGAATGGAGATGCTTGAAAAGGTAAAAATTGAGCTACCATATGATGCGGCATGGTACCTTTTGGGCCTATAACCTAAGACCACCAGAATCGGAAAGACAGAGGCAGGTAAATGTGCACTGCAGCAACATTGAAATAGCCAAGACATGGAAGGAAAAAAAAAGGTCCATAAACAGATGTATGGACAAAGACGAAGTGGTATATGGACAGAATGGAATAGTAGGCTCGTGAAAAAAATGAACAATGCCGTTTTCAGGACTACAGTTGAGCCTAGAAATAATCATATAACGTTAAGTAAGTGAAAAGGGTATGACAAATATCCTATGATATCATTTATATATGTTATCGTAAAATTGCTACCAATGAACATATTTCCACAGAAAAAGACACTCACAGACTTTTCAAATAAACTAATGGTTAGCCAAAATGAAAGGTGGGAGGATGGGTAAATTAGGACTATGGGGTTAACATACATATACTAATGTATGTTAAATGTATATAAACATATAACATATAAAGTATATGAATTATATAATCACGAATACCTTTAAAATATATATTCTGTAATCACATACATGGTAACAGGATCCGAAGATGAAGAAACATAAATATGAATCAATGAGCAGATTCTGTACAGCCAGAAAATCAAAACACTCTAATCAGATTTACTCCGATAAGAAATAGAAATTAAATTTAAAAAACAAACATAAGTAAGGAGAGATAAACTTCTGGGGGCTTGTCCCAGCACATTCCACTCTAATTTCCAACCTTGGAACACTACCTCCAGGAAGAGTCTTTTGCCCCATTAACAAGAGTTGAGGACGTAATAATGCTGCCGCCATGTGGCTGTTTCCCACAGCAGCAGCTTTAAACCCACTGCCAATGGTTGCCTACATAGTCACAAGGACTGCAGGGCTGTAAATGACACAGGCCCTCAAGAAATGCCCTGGGGTAGGGAATAGGCAAGAAAATTCAACACATGAGAAATTTTTCAAGAAGTCAATAAGAGGAGGGAAGTTGTACTCACTCTTTAAAAAAAAGGAAAACAAAAAAAGGACATGCCTAAAGCTCAGTATAAGGAATTATTAGCCACATGCAAATTCAAATTCAAAAAGGTTTCAGCTCACACCAGTCATAACCATCAGCAAAAAGTCTACAAACGATAAATGCTGAAGGGGTTTTAGAGAACTGTGTACCTTCAAGCTGCTGCTGGGATGTAACGTGGTAACAACACTAATGCAAACTGAATGGAGATGCTTGAAAAGGTAAAAATTGAGCTACCATATGATGCGGCATGGCACCTTTTGGGCCTATAACCTAAGACCACCAGAATATGAAAAACACAGGCAGGCCAATGTGCACTGCAGCAATATTGAAATAGCCAAGACATGGAAGCAGAAAATAGGTCCATAAACAGATGAATGGACAAAGACGAAGTGGTATACGTACCAAATGTAATAGTAGCCTCGCGAAAAAAATGAACAATGCCGTTTTCAGGACTACAGTTGAGCCTAGAAATAATCATATAAGGTTAAGTAAGTGAAAAGGGTATGACAAACATCCTATGATATCATTTATACATGTTATCCTAAGATTGCTACCAATGAACATATTTCCACAGAAAAACACACTCACAGACTTACCAAAGAAACTAATGGTTAGCCAAAATGAAAGGTGGGAGGATGGGTAAATTAGGACTATGGGGTTAACATACATATACTAATGTATGTTAAATGTATATAAACATATAACAGATAAACTATATGAATTATATAATCACCAATACCTTGAAAATATATATTTTGTGATCACATACATGGTAACAGGATCCGAAGATGAACAGACATATGTATGAATCATTGAGCAGATTCTGTACAGCCAGACAATCAAAACACTCTAATCAAATTTACTCCGACAAGAAGTATAAATTAAGTTTAAAAAACAAATATAAGTAAGGAGACATAAACTTCTGGGGCTTGTCCCAGCACATTCCAGTCTAATTTACAACCTTGGAAAACTGCCTCCAGGAAGACTCAGTTGCCCTAGTAACAAGAGTTGAGAACGTAATAATGCTGCCGCCTTGTGGCTGTTTCCCACAACAGCAGCTTTAAACCCAGTGCCAATGGTTGCTTATATAGTCACAAGGACTGCAGGGCTCTAAATGACACAGGCCCTCAAAACATGCCCTGGCGTAGGCAATAGGCAAGAAAATTCAACATATGAGAAATTTTTCAAGAAGTCAATAAGAGGAGGGAAGTTGTACTCACTCTTTAAAAAAAAAGGAAAAGAAAAAAAAGGACATGCCTAAAGCTCAGTATAAGGAATTATAAGCCACAAGCAAATTCAAATTCAAAAAGGTTTCAGTTCACACCAGTCATAACCATCAGCAAAAAGTCTACAAACGATAAATGCTGAGGGGGTTTTAGAGAACTGTGTACCTTCTGGCTGCTGGTGGGATGTAAAGTGGCAACAGCACTAACGCAAACTGAATGGAGCTGTGCTTGAAAAGGTAAAAATTGAGCTACCATATGATGCGGCAGGGCACCTTTTGGGCCTATAACCTAAGACCACCAGAATCGGAAAGACAGAGGCAGGCAAATGTGCACTGCAGCAATATTGAAAGAGCCAAGACATGGAAGCAAAAAAAGGTCCATAAACAGATGACGGGAAAAAGAAGAAGTGGTATATGGACAGAATGGAATAGTAGCCTCGGGAAAAAAATGAACAATGCCGTTTTCAGGACTACAGTTGAGCCTAGAAATAATCATATAACGATAAGTAAGTCAAAAGGGTATGACAAATGTCCTATGATATCATTTATACATGTTATCCTAAGATTGCTACCAATGAACATATTTCCACAGAAAAAGACACTCACAGACTTATCAAATAAACTAATGGTTAGCCAAAATGAAAGGTGGGGGGATGGGTAAATTAGGACTATGGGGTTAACATGAATATACTAATGTAAGTTAAATGTACATAAACATATAACATATAAATGATATGAATTATATAATCACCAATCCCTTCAAAATATACATTCTGTAATCACATACATGGTAACAGGTTCCGAAGATGAACAGACATATGTATGAATCATTGAGCAGATTCTGTACAGCCAGACAATCAAAACACTCTAATCAAATTTACTCCGATAAGAAGTAGAAAATAAATTTAAAAAACAAACATAAGTAAGGAGATATAAACTTCTGGGGGCTTGTCCCAGCACATTCCACTCTAGTTTACAACCTCGGAACACTACCTCCAGGAAGACTCTGCTGCCCTAGTAACAAGTGTTGAGAACGTAATAATGCTGCTGCCTTGTGGCTATTTCCCACAACAGCAGCTTTAAACCCAGTGCCAATGGTTGCTTATAGACTCACAAGGACTGCAGGGCTGTAAATGACACAGGCCCTCAAAAAATGCCCTGGGGTAGGGAATAGGCAAGAAAATTCAACACATGAGAAATTTTTCAAGAAGTCAATAAGAGGAGGGAGGTTGTACTCACTCTTTAAAAAAAAAGGAAAAGAAAAAAAGGGCATGCCTAAAGCTCAGTAAAGGAAATTATTAGCCATATGCAAATTCAAATTCAATAAAGTTTCAGCTCACACCAGTCATGACCAGCAGCAAAAAGTCTACAAACTATAAATGCTGAAGGGGTTTTAGAGAACTGTGTACCTTCTTGGTGCCGGTGGGATGTAAAGTGGTAAGAGCACTAACGAAAACTGAATGGAGCTGCTTGAAAAGGTAAAAATTGAGTTAACATATGATGCGGCAGGGCACCTTTTGGGCCTATAATATAAAACCACCAAAATCGGAAAGACAGATGCAGGCAAATAGGCACTGCAACAATATTGAAATAGCCAAGACATGGAAGCAAAAAAAAGGTCCATAAACAAATGAATGGACAAAGATGAAGTGGTATACGTACCAAATGGAATAGTAGCCTCGGGAAAAAAAGGAACAATGCCGTTTTCACGACTACAGTTGAGCCTACAAATAATCATATAAGGTTAAGTAAGTCAAAAGGGTATGACAAATATCCTATGATATCATTTATACATGTTATCCTAAGATTGCTACCAAAGAACATATTTCCACAGAAAAAGACACTCACAGACTTATCAAGTAAACTAATGGTTAGCCAAAAGGAAAGGTGGGAGGATGGGTAAATTAGGACTATGGGGTTAATATACATATACTAATGTATGTTAAATGTATATAAACATATAACAGATAAATTATATGAATTATATAATCACCAATACCTTTAAAATATACATTCTGTAATCACATACATGGTAACAGGGTCCAAAGGTGAACAGACATAAGTATGAATCATTGAGCAGATTCTGTACAGCCAGACAATCAACACACTCTAATCAAATTTACTCCGATAAGAAATAGAAACTAAATTTAAAAAACAAACATAAGTAAGGAGACATAAACTTCTGGGGGCTTGTCCCTGCACATTCCACTCTAATTTACAACCTCGGAACCCTACCTCCAGGAAGACTCTTTTGCCCAAGTAACAAGAGTTGAGAACGTAATAATGCTGCCGCCTTGTGGCTGTTTCGCACAAGAGCAGCTTTAAACCCACTGCTAATGGTTGCTTAATAGTCCCAAGGAATGCAGGGCTCTAAATGACACCTGCCCTCAAAAAATGCCCTGGGGTAGGGAATAGGCAGGAAAATTCAACACATGAGAAATTTTTCAAGAAGTCAAGAGAGGAGGGAAGTTGTACCTACTCTTTAACAAAAAAAGGAAACGAAGAAAAAGGATATGGTTAAAGCTCAGTATAAGGAATTATTAGCCACATGCGTTTCCAACCTCCAAAAAGGTTTCAGCTCACACCAGTCAAATGGCCATTAGCAAAAAGTCTACAAACTATAAATGCTGAATGGGTTTTAGACAACTCATACCTACTAGCTGCTGGTGGGATGTAAAGTGGTAAAAGCACTAACAAGAACTGAATGGAGCTGCTTTACAAGGTAAAAATTGAGCTACCATATGATGCGGCAGGGCACCTTTGAGCCTATAAACGAAGACCACCAGGATCGGAAAGACAGAGGCAGGCAAATGTGCACTGCAGTAATATTGAAATAGCCAAGACATGAAAGCAAAAAAAAAGGTCCATAAACATATGAATGGAAAAAGAAGAAGTGGTATATGGACAGAATGGAATAGTAAGCTCGGGAAAAAAATGAACAATGCCGTTTTCTGGACTACAGCTGAGCCTTGAAATAATCATATAAGGTTAAGTAAGTGAAAAGGGTATGACAAACAGCCTATGATATCATTTATACATGTTATCCTAAGATTGCTACCAATGAACATATTTCCACAGAAAAAGACACTCACAGACTTATCAAATAAACTAATGGTTAGCCAAAATGAAAGGTGGGAGGATGGGTAAATTAGGACTATGGGGTTAACATACATATACTAATGTATGTTAAATGTATATAAACATATAACATATAAATTACATGAATTATATCATCACCAATACCTTCAAAATATACATTTTGTGATCACATACATGGTAACAGGGTCCAAAGGTGAACAGACATAAGTATGAATCATTGAGCAGATTCTGTACAGCCAGACAATCAAAACACTCTAATCAAATTTACTCCGATAAGAAATAGAAATTAAATTTAAAAAACAAACATAAGTAAGGAGACATAAACTTCTGGGGGCTTGTCCCAGGACATTCCTCTCTAATTTACAACCTGGGAACACTACCTCCAGGAAGACTCTGTTGCCCTAATAACAAGAGTTGAGAATGTAATAATGCTGACGTCTTGTGGCTCTTTCCCACAACAGCAGCTTTAAACCCAGTGCCAATGGTTGGTTATATAGTCACAAGGACTGCAGGGCTGTAAATGACACAGGCCCACAAAACATGCCCTGGGGTAGGGAATAGGCAAGAAAATTCAACACATGAGAAATTTTTCAAAAAGTCAATAAGAGGAGGGAAGTTGTACTCACTCTTTAAAAAAAAGGAAAACAAAAAAAAGGACATGCCTAAAGCTCAGTATAAGGAATTATTAGCCACATACATATTCAAATTCAAATATGTTTAAGCTCACAAGAGTCATGACCATCAGCAAAAAGTCTACAAACTATAAATGCTGAAGGGGTTTTAGAGAACTGTGTACCTTCTAGTTGCTGGTGGGATGTAAAGTGGCAACAGCACTAACGCAAACTGAATGGAGCTGCTTGAAAAGGTAAAAATTGAGCTACCATATGATGCGGCAGGGCACCTTTTGGGCCTATAACCTAAGACCACCAGAATCGGAAAGACAGAGGCAGGTAAATGTGCACTGCAGCAACATTGAAATAGCCAAGACATGGAAGGAAAAAAAAAGGTCCATAAACAGATGTATGGACAAAGACGAAGTGGTATATGGACAGAATGGAATAGTAGGCTCGTGAAAAAAATGAACAATGCCGTTTTCAGGACTACAGTTGAGCCTAGAAATAATCATATAACGTTAAGTAAGTGAAAAGGGTATGACAAATATCCTATGATATCATTTATATATGTTATCGTAAAATTGCTACCAATGAACATATTTCCACAGAAAAAGACACTCACAGACTTATCAAATAAACTAATGGTTAGCCAAAATGAAAGGTGGGAGGATGGGGTAAATTAGGACTATGGGGTTAACATACATATACTAATGTATGTTAAATGTATATAAACAGATAACATATAAAGTATATGAATTATATAATCACGAATACCTTTAAAATATATATTCTGTAATCACATACATGGTAACAGGATCCGAAGATGAAGAAACATAAATATGAATCAATGAGCAGATTCTGTACAGCCAGAAAATCAAAACACTCTAATCAGATTCACTCCGAAAAGAAATAGAAATTAAATTTAAAAACAAACATAAGTAAGGAGAGATAAACTTCTGGGGGCTTGTCCCAGCACATTCCACTCTAATTTCCAACCTTGGAACACTACCTCCAGGAAGAGTCTTTTGCCCCATTAACAAGAGTTGAGGACGTAATAATGCTGCCGCCATGTGGCTGTTTCCCACAGCAGCAGCTTTAAACCCACTGCCAATGGTTGCCTACATAGTCACAAGGACTGCAGGGCTGTAAATGACACAGGCCCTCAAGAAATGCCCTGGGGTAGGGAATAGGCAAGAAAATTCAACACATGAGAAATTTTTCAAGAAGTCAATAAGAGGAGGGAAGTTGTACTCACTCTTTAAAAAAAAGGAAAACAAAAAAAGGACATGCCTAAAGCTCAGTATAAGGAATTATTAGCCACATGGAAATTCAAATTCAAAAAGGTTTCAGCTCACACCAGTCATAACCATCAGCAAAAAGTCTACAAACGATAAATGCTGAAGGGGTTTTAGAGAACTGTGTACCTTCAAGCTGCTGCTGGGATGTAACGTGGTAACAACACTAATGCAAACTGAATGGAGATGCTTGAAAAGGTAAAAATTGAGCTACCATATGATGCGGCATGGCACCTTTTGGGCCTATAACCTAAGACCACCAGAATCTGAAAAACACAGGCAGGCCAATGTGCACTGCAGCAATATTGAAATAGCCAAGACATGGAAGCAGAAAATAGGTCCATAAACAGATGAATGGACAAAGACGAAGTGGTATACGTACCAAATGTAATAGTAGCCTCGCGAAAAAAATGAACAATGCCGTTTTCAGGACTACAGTTGAGCCTTGAAATAATCATATAAGGTTAAGTAAGTGAAAAGGGTATGACAAACATCCTATGATATCATTTATACATGTTATCCTAAGATTGCTACCAATGAACATATTTCCACAGAAAAAGACACTCACAGACTTATCAAATAAACTAATGGTTAGCCAAAATGAAAGGTGGGAGGATGGGTAAATTAGGACTATGGGGTTAACATACATATACTAATGTATGTTAAATGTATATAAACATATAACAGATAAACTATATGAATTATATAATCACCAATACCTTGAAAATATATATTTTGTGATCACATACATGGTAACAGGATCCGAAGATGAACAGACATATGTATGAATCATTGAGCAGATTCTGTACAGCCAGACAATCAAAACACTCTAATCAAATTTACTCCGACAAGAAGTATAAATTAAGTTTAAAAAACAAATATAAGTAAGGAGACATAAACTTCTGGGGCTTGTCCCAGCACATTCCAGTCTAATTTACAACCTTGGAAAACTGCCTCCAGGAAGACTCAGTTGCCCTAGTAACAAGAGTTGAGAACGTAATAATGCTGCCGCCTTGTGGCTGTTTCCCACAACAGCAGCTTTAAACCCAGTGCCAATGGTTGCTTATATAGTCACAAGGACTGCAGGGCTCTAAATGACACAGGCCCTCAAAACATGCCCTGGCGTAGGCAATAGGCAAGAAAATTCAACATATGAGAAATTTTTCAAGAAGTCAATAAGAGGAGGGAAGTTGTACTCACTCTTTAAAAAAAAAGGAAAAGAAAAAAAAGGACATGCCTAAAGCTCAGTATAAGGAATTATAAGCCACAAGCAAATTCAAATTCAAAAAGGTTTCAGTTCACACCAGTCATAACCATCAGCAAAAAGTCTACAAACGATAAATGCTGAGGGGGTTTTAGAGAACTGTGTACCTTCTGGCTGCTGGTGGGATGTAAAGTGGCAACAGCACTAACGCAAACTGAATGGAGCTGTGCTTGAAAAGGTAAAAATTGAGCTACCATATGATGCGGCAGGGCACCTTTTGGGCCTATAACCTAAGACCACCAGAATCGGAAAGACAGAGGCAGGCAAATGTGCACTGCAGCAATATTGAAAGAGCCAAGACATGGAAGCAAAAAAAGGTCCATAAACAGATGACGGGAAAAAGAAGAAGTGGTATATGGACAGAATGGAATAGTAGCCTCGGGAAAAAAATGAACAATGCCGTTTTCAGGACTACAGTTGAGCCTAGAAATAATCATATAACGATAAGTAAGTCAAAAGGGTATGACAAATGTCCTATGATATCATTTATACATGTTATCCTAAGATTGCTACCAATGAACATATTTCCACAGAAAAAGACACTCACAGACTTATCAAATAAACTAATGGTTAGCCAAAATGAAAGGTGGGGGGATGGGTAAATTAGGACTATGGGGTTAACATGAATATACTAATGTAAGTTAAATGTACATAAACATATAACATATAAATGATATGAATTATATAATCACCAATCCCTTCAAAATATACATTCTGTAATCACATACATGGTAACAGGTTCCGAAGATGAACAGACATATGTATGAATCATTGAGCAGATTCTGTACAGCCAGACAATCAAAACACTCTAATCAAATTTACTCCGATAAGAAGTAGAAAATAAATTTAAAAAACAAACATAAGTAAGGAGATATAAACTTCTGGGGGCTTGTCCCAGCACATTCCACTCTAGTTTACAACCTCGGAACACTACCTCCAGGAAGACTCTGCTGCCCTAGTAACAAGTGTTGAGAACGTAATAATGCTGCTGCCTTGTGGCTATTTCCCACAACAGCAGCTTTAAACCCAGTGCCAATGGTTGCTTATAGACTCACAAGGACTGCAGGGCTGTAAATGACACAGGCCCTCAAAAAATGCCCTGGGGTAGGGAATAGGCAAGAAAATTCAACACATGAGAAATTTTTCAAGAAGTCAATAAGAGGAGGGAGGTTGTACTCACTCTTTAAAAAAAAAGGAAAAGAAAAAAAGGGCATGCCTAAAGCTCAGTAAAGGAAATTATTAGCCATATGCAAATTCAAATTCAATAAAGTTTCAGCTCACACCAGTCATGACCAGCAGCAAAAAGTCTACAAACTATAAATGCTGAAGGGGTTTTAGAGAACTGTGTACCTTCTTGGTGCCGGTGGGATGTAAAGTGGTAAGAGCACTAACGAAAACTGAATGGAGCTGCTTGAAAAGGTAAAAATTGAGTTAACATATGATGCGGCAGGGCACCTTTTGGGCCTATAATATAAAACCACCAAAATCGGAAAGACAGATGCAGGCAAATATGCACTGCAAGAATATTGAAATAGCCAAGACATGGAAGCAAAAAAAAGGTCCATAAACAAATGAATGGACAAAGATGAAGTGGTATACGTACCAAATGGAATAGTAGCCTCGGGAAAAAAAGGAACAATGCCGTTTTCACGACTACAGTTGAGCCTACAAATAATCATATAAGGTTAAGTAAGTCAAAAGGGTATGACAAATATCCTATGATATCATTTATACATGTTATCCTAAGATTGCTACCAAAGAACATATTTCCACAGAAAAAGACACTCACAGACTTATCAAGTAAACTAATGGTTAGCCAAAAGGAAAGGTGGGAGGATGGGTAAATTAGGACTATGGGGTTAATATACATATACTAATGTATGTTAAATGTATATAAACATATAACAGATAAATTATATGAATTATATAATCACCAATACCTTTAAAATATACATTCTGTAATCACATACATGGTAACAGGGTCCAAAGGTGAACAGACATAAGTATGAATCATTGAGCAGATTCTGTACAGCCAGACAATCAACACACTCTAATCAAATTTACTCCGATAAGAAATAGAAACTAAATTTAAAAAACAAACATAAGTAAGGAGACATAAACTTCTGGGGGCTTGTCCCTGCACATTCCACTCTAATTTACAACCTCGGAACCCTACCTCCAGGAAGACTCTTTTGCCCAAGTAACAAGAGTTGAGAACGTAATAATGCTGCCGCCTTGTGGCTGTTTCGCACAAGAGCAGCTTTAAACCCACTGCTAATGGTTGCTTAATAGTCCCAAGGAATGCAGGGCTCTAAATGACACCTGCCCTCAAAAAATGCCCTGGGGTAGGGAATAGGCAGGAAAATTCAACACATGAGAAATTTTTCAAGAAGTCAAGAGAGGAGGGAAGTTGTACCTACTCTTTAACAAAAAAAGGAAACGAAGAAAAAGGATATGGTTAAAGCTCAGTATAAGGAATTATTAGCCACATGCGTTTCCAACCTCCAAAAAGGTTTCAGCTCACACCAGTCAAATGGCCATTAGCAAAAAGTCTACAAACTATAAATGCTGAATGGGTTTTAGACAACTCATACCTACTAGCTGCTGGTGGGATGTAAAGTGGTAAAAGCACTAACAAGAACTGAATGGGGAGCTGCTTTACAAGGTAAAAATTGAGCTACCATATGATGCGGCAGGGCACCTTTGAGCCTATAAACGAAGACCACCAGGATCGGAAAGACAGAGGCAGCAAATGTGCACTGCAGTAATATTGAAATAGCCAAGACATGAAAGCAAAAAAAAAGGTCCATAAACATATGAATGGAAAAAGAAGAAGTGGTATATGGACAGAATGGAATAGTAAGCTCGGGAAAAAAATGAACAATGCCGTTTTCTGGACTACAGCTGAGCCTTGAAATAATCATATAAGGTTAAGTAAGTGAAAAGGGTATGACAAACAGCCTATGATATCATTTATACATGTTATCCTAAGATTGCTACCAATGAACATATTTCCACAGAAAAGACACTCACAGACTTATCAAATAAACTAATGGTTAGCCAAAATGAAAGGTGGGAGGATGGGTAAATTAGGACTATGGGGTTAACATACATATACTAATGTATGTTAAATGTATATAAACATATAACATATAAATTACATGAATTATATCATCACCAATACCTTCAAAATATACATTTTGTGATCACATACATGGTAACAGGGTCCAAAGGTGAACAGACATAAGTATGAATCATTGAGCAGATTCTGTACAGCCAGACAATCAAAACACTCTAATCAAATTTACTCCGATAAGAAATAGAAATTAAATTTAAAAAACAAACATAAGTAAGGAGACATAAACTTCTGGGGGCTTGTCCCAGGACATTCCTCTCTAATTTACAACCTGGGAACACTACCTCCAGGAAGACTCTGTTGCCCTAATAACAAGAGTTGAGAATGTAATAATGCTGACGTCTTGTGGCTCTTTCCCACAACAGCAGCTTTAAACCCAGTGCCAATGGTTGGTTATATAGTCACAAGGACTGCAGGGCTGTAAATGACACAGGCCCACAAAACATGCCCTGGGGTAGGGAATAGGCAAGAAAATTCAACACATGAGAAATTTTTCAAAAAGTCAATAAGAGGAGGGAAGTTGTACTCACTCTTTAAAAAAAGGAAAACAAAAAAAAGGACATGCCTAAAGCTCAGTATAAGGAATTATTAGCCACATACATATTCAAATTCAAAAATGTTTAAGCTCACAAGAGTCATGACCATCAGCAAAAAGTCTACAAACTATAAATGCTGAAGGGGTTTTAGAGAACTGTGTACCTTCTAGTTGCTGGTGGGATGTAAAGTGGCAACAGCACTAACGCAAACTGAATGGAGCTGCTTGAAAAGGTAAAAATTGAGCTACCATATGATGCGGCAGGGCACCTTTTGGGCCTATAACCTAAGACCAATCGGAAAGACAGAGGCAGGTAAATGTGCACTGCAGCAACATTGAAATAGCCAAGACATGGAAGGAAAAAAAAAGGTCCATAAACAGATGTATGGACAAAGACGAAGTGGTATATGGACAGAATGGAATAGTAGGCTCGTGAAAAAAATGAACAATGCCGTTTTCAGGACTACAGTTGAGCCTAGAAATAATCATATAACGTTAAGTAAGTGAAAAGGGTATGACAAATATCCTATGATATCATTTATATATGTTATCGTAAAATTGCTACCAATGAACATATTTCCACAGAAAAAGACACTCACAGACTTATCAAATAAACTAATGGTTAGCCAAAATGAAAGGTGGGAGGATGGGTAAATTAGGACTATGGGGTTAACATACATATACTAATGTATGTTAAATGTATATAAACAGATAACATATAAAGTATATGAATTATATAATCACGAATACCTTTAAAATATATATTCTGTAATCACATACATGGTAACAGGATCCGAAGATGAAGAAACATAAATATGAATCAATGAGCAGATTCTGTACAGCCAGAAAATCAAAACACTCTAATCAGATTCACTCCGAAAAGAAATAGAAATTAAATTTAAAAAACAAACATAAGTAAGGAGAGATAAACTTCTGGGGGCTTGTCCCAGTACATTCCACTCTAATTTCCAACCTTGGAACACTACCTCCAGGAAGAGTCTTTTGCCCCATTAACAAGAGTTGAGGACGTAATAATGCTGCCGCCATGTGGCTGTTTCCCACAGCAGCAGCTTTAAACCCACTGCCAATGGTTGCCTACATAGTCACAAGGACTGCAGGGCTGTAAATGACACAGGCCCTCAAGAAATGCCCTGGGGTAGGGAATAGGCAAGAAAATTCAACACATGAGAAATTTTTCAAGAAGTCAATAAGAGGAGGGAAGTTGTACTCACTCTTTAAAAAAAAGGAAAACAAAAAAAGGACATGCCTAAAGCTCAGTATAAGGAATTATTAGCCACATGGAAATTCAAATTCAAAAAGGTTTCAGCTCACACCAGTCATAACCATCAGCAAAAAGTCTACAAACGATAAATGCTGAAGGGGTTTTAGAGAACTGTGTACCTTCAAGCTGCTGCTGGGATGTAACGTGGTAACAACACTAATGCAAACTGAATGGAGATGCTTGAAAAGGTAAAAATTGAGCTACCATATGATGCGGCATGGCACCTTTTGGGCCTATAACCTAAGACCACCAGAATCTGAAAAACACAGGCAGGCCAATGTGCACTGCAGCAATATTGAAATAGCCAAGACATGGAAGCAGAAAATAGGTCCATAAACAGATGAATGGACAAAGACGAAGTGGTATACGTACCAAATGTAATAGTAGCCTCGCGAAAAAAATGAACAATGCCGTTTTCAGGACTACAGTTGAGCCTTGAAATAATCATATAAGGTTAAGTAAGTGAAAAGGGTATGACAAACATCCTATGATATCATTTATACATGTTATCCTAAGATTGCTACCAATGAACATATTTCCACAGAAAAAGACACTCACAGGACTTATCAAATAAACTAATGGTTAGCCAAAATGAAAGGTGGGAGGATGGGTAAATTAGGACTATGGGGTTAACATACATATACTAATGTATGTTAAATGTATATAAACATATAACATATAAATTACATGAATTATATCATCACCAATACCTTCAAAATATACATTTTGTGATCACATACATGGTAACAGGGTCCAAAGGTGAACAGACATAAGTATGAATCATTGAGCAGATTCTGTACAGCCAGACAATCAAAACACTCTAATCAAATTTACTCCGATAAGAAATAGAAATTAAATTTAAAAAACAAACATAAGTAAGGAGACATAAACTTCTGGGGGCTTGTCCCAGGACATTCCTCTCTAATTTACAACCTGGGAACACTACCTCCAGGAAGACTCTGTTGCCCTAATAACAAGAGTTGAGAATGTAATAATGCTGACGTCTTGTGGCTCTTTCCCACAACAGCAGCTTTAAACCCAGTGCCAATGGTTGGTTATATAGTCACAAGGACTGCAGGGCTGTAAATGACACAGGCCCACAAAACATGCCCTGGGGTAGGGAATAGGCAAGAAAATTCAACACATGAGAAATTTTTCAAAAAGTCAATAAGAGGAGGGAAGTTGTACTCACTCTTTAAAAAAAAGGAAAACAAAAAAAAGGACATGCCTAAAGCTCAGTATAAGGAATTATTAGCCACATTCATATTCAAATTCAAAAAGGTTTAAGCTCACAAGAGTCATGACCATCAGCAAAAAGTCTACAAACTATAAATGCTGAAGGGGTTTTAGAGAACTGTGTACCTTCTAGTTGCTGGTGGGATGTAAAGTGGCAACAGCACTAACGCAAACTGAATGGAGCTGCTTGAAAAGGTAAAAATTGAGCTACCATATGATGCGGCAGGGCACCTTTTGGGCCTATAACCTAAGACCACCAGAATCGGAAAGACAGAGGCAGGTAAATGTGCACTGCAGCAACATTGAAATAGCCAAGACATGGAAGGAAAAAAAAAGGTCCATAAACAGATGTATGGACAAAGACGAAGTGGTATATGGACAGAATGGAATAGTAGGCTCGTGAAAAAAATGAACAATGCCGTTTTCAGGACTACAGTTGAGCCTAGAAATAATCATATAACGTTAAGTAAGTGAAAAGGGTATGACAAATATCCTATGATATCATTTATATATGTTATCGTAAAATTGCTACCAATGAACATATTTCCACAGAAAAAGACACTCACAGACTTATCAAATAAACTAATGGTTAGCCAAAATGAAAGGTGGGAGGATGGGTAAATTAGGACTATGGGGTTAACATACATATACTAATGTATGTTAAATGTATATAAACATATAACATATAAAGTATATGAATTATATAATCACGAATACCTTTAAAATATATATTCTGTAATCACATACATGGTAACAGGATCCGAAGATGAAGAAACATAAATATGAATCAATGAGCAGATTCTGTACAGCCAGAAAATCAAAACACTCTAATCAGATTTACTCCGAAAAGAAATAGAAATTAAATTTAAAAAACAAACATAAGTAAGGAGAGATAAACTTCTGGGGGCTTGTCCCAGTACATTCCACTCTAATTTCCAACCTTGGAACACTACCTCCAGGAAGAGTCTTTTGCCCCATTAACAAGAGTTGAGGACGTAATAATGCTGCCGCCATGTGGCTGTTTCCCACAGCAGCAGCTTTAAACCCACTGCCAATGGTTGCCTACATAGTCACAAGGACTGCAGGGCTGTAAATGACACAGGCCCTCAAGAAATGCCCTGGGGTAGGGAATAGGCAAGAAAATTCAACACATGAGAAATTTTTCAAGAAGTCAATAAGAGGAGGGAAGTTGTACTCACTCTTTAAAAAAAAGGAAAACAAAAAAAGGACATGCCTAAAGCTCAGTATAAGGAATTATTAGCCACATGCAAATTCAAATTCAAAAAGGTTTCAGCTCACACCAGTCATAACCATCAGCAAAAAGTCTACAAACGATAAATGCTGAAGGGGTTTTAGAGAACTGTGTACCTTCAAGCTGCTGCTGGGATGTAACGTGGTAACAACACTAATGCAAACTGAATGGAGATGCTTGAAAAGGTAAAAATTGAGCTACCATATGATGCGGCATGGCACCTTTTGGGCCTATAACCTAAGACCACCAGAATCTGAAAAACACAGGCAGGCCAATGTGCACTGCAGCAATATTGAAATAGCCAAGACATGGAAGCAGAAAATAGGTCCATAAACAGATGAATGGACAAAGACGAAGTGGTATACGTACCAAATGTAATAGTAGCCTCGCGAAAAAAATGAACAATGCCGTTTTCAGGACTACAGTTGAGCCTTGAAATAATCATATAAGGTTAAGTAAGTGAAAAGGGTATGACAAACATCCTATGATATCATTTATACATGTTATCCTAAGATTGCTACCAATGAACATATTTCCACAGAAAAACACACTCACAGACTTACCAAAGAAACTAATGGTTAGCCAAAATGAAAGGTGGGAGGATGGGTAAATTAGGACTATGGGGTTAACATACATATACTAATGTATGTTAAATGTATATAAACATATAACAGATAAACTATATGAATTATATAATCACCAATACCTTGAAAATATATATTTTGTGATCACATACATGGTAACAGGATCCGAAGATGAACAGACATATGTATGAATCATTGAGCAGATTCTGTACAGCCAGACAATCAAAACACTCTAATCAAATTTACTCCGACAAGAAGTATAAATTAAGTTTAAAAAACAAATATAAGTAAGGAGACATAAACTTCTGGGGCTTGTCCCAGCACATTCCACTCTAATTTACAACCTTGGAAAACTGCCTCCAGGAAGACTCAGTTGCCCTAGTAACAAGAGTTGAGAACGTAATAATGCTGCCGCCTTGTGGCTGTTTCCCACAACAGCAGCTTTAAACCCAGTGCCAATGGTTGCTTATATAGTCACAAGGACTGCAGGGCTCTAAATGACACAGGCCCTCAAAACATGCCCTGGCGTAGGCAATAGGCAAGAAAATTCAACATATGAGAAATTTTTCAAGAAGTCAATAAGAGGAGGGAAGTTGTACTCACTCTTTAAAAAAAAAGGAAAAGAAAAAAAAGGACATGCCTAAAGCTCAGTATAAGGAATTATAAGCCACAAGCAAATTCAAATTCAAAAAGGTTTCAGTTCACACCAGTCATAACCATCAGCAAAAAGTCTACAAACGATAAATGCTGAGGGGGTTTTAGAGAACTGTGTACCTTCTGGCTGCTGGTGGGATGTAAAGTGGCAACAGCACTAACGCAAACTGAATGGAGCTGTGCTTGAAAAGGTAAAAATTGAGCTACCATATGATGCGGCAGGGCACCTTTTGGGCCTATAACCTAAGACCACCAGAATCGGAAAGACAGAGGCAGGCAAATGTGCACTGCAGCAATATTGAAAGAGCCAAGACATGGAAGCAAAAAAAGGTCCATAAACAGATGACGGGAAAAAGAAGAAGTGGTATATGGACAGAATGGAATAGTAGCCTCGGGAAAAAAATGAACAATGCCGTTTTCAGGACTACAGTTGAGCCTAGAAATAATCATATAACGATAAGTAAGTCAAAAGGGTATGACAAATGTCCTATGATATCATTTATACATGTTATCCTAAGATTGCTACCAATGAACATATTTCCACAGAAAAAGACACTCACAGACTTATCAAATAAACTAATGGTTAGCCAAAATGAAAGGTGGGGGGATGGGTAAATTAGGACTATGGGGTTAACATGAATATACTAATGTAAGTTAAATGTACATAAACATATAACATATAAATGATATGAATTATATAATCACCAATCCCTTCAAAATATACATTCTGTAATCACATACATGGTAACAGGTTCCGAAGATGAACAGACATATGTATGAATCATTGAGCAGATTCTGTACAGCCAGACAATCAAAACACTCTAATCAAATTTACTCCGATAAGAAGTAGAAAATAAATTTAAAAAACAAACATAAGTAAGGAGATATAAACTTCTGGGGGCTTGTCCCAGCACATTCCACTCTAGTTTACAACCTCGGAACACTACCTCCAGGAAGACTCTGCTGCCCTAGTAACAAGTGTTGAGAACGTAATAATGCTGCTGCCTTGTGGCTATTTCCCACAACAGCAGCTTTAAACCCAGTGCCAATGGTTGCTTATAGACTCACAAGGACTGCAGGGCTGTAAATGACACAGGCCCTCAAAAAATGCCCTGGGGTAGGGAATAGGCAAGAAAATTCAACACATGAGAAATTTTTCAAGAAGTCAATAAGAGGAGGGAGGTTGTACTCACTCTTTAAAAAAAAAGGAAAAGAAAAAAAGAGCATGCCTAAAGCTCAGTAAAGGAAATTATTAGCCATATGCAAATTCAAATTCAATAAGGTTTCAGCTCACACCAGTCATGACCAGCAGCAAAAAGTCTACAAACTATAAATGCTGAAGGGGTTTTAGAGAACTGTGTACCTTCTTGGTGCCGGTGGGATGTAAAGTGGTAAGAGCACTAACGAAAACTGAATGGAGCTGCTTGAAAAGGTAAAAATTGAGTTAACATATGATGCGGCAGGGCACCTTTTGGGCCTATAATATAAAACCACCAAAATCGGAAAGACAGATGCAGGCAAATAGGCACTGCAACAATATTGAAATAGCCAAGACATGGAAGCAAAAAAAAGGTCCATAAACAAATGAATGGACAAAGATGAAGTGGTATACGTACCAAATGGAATAGTAGCCTCGGGAAAAAAAGGAACAATGCCGTTTTCACGACTACAGTTGAGCCTACAAATAATCATATAAGGTTAAGTAAGTCAAAAGGGTATGACAAATATCCTATGATATCATTTATACATGTTATCCTAAGATTGCTACTAAAGAACATATTTCCACAGAAAAAGACACTCACAGACTTATCAAGTAAACTAATGGTTAGCCAAAAGGAAAGGTGGGAGGATGGGTAAATTAGGACTATGGGGTTAATATACATATACTAATGTATGTTAAATGTATATAAACATATAACAGATAAATTATATGAATTATATAATCACCAATACCTTTAAAATATACATTCTGTAATCACATACATGGTAACAGGGTCCAAAGGTGAACAGACATAAGTATGAATCATTGAGCAGATTCTGTACAGCCAGACAATCAACACACTCTAATCAAATTTACTCCGATAAGAAATAGAAACTAAATTTAAAAAACAAACATAAGTAAGGAGACATAAACTTCTGGGGGCTTGTCCCTGCACATTCCACTCTAATTTACAACCTCGGAACCCTACCTCCAGGAAGACTCTTTTGCCCAAGTAACAAGAGTTGAGAACGTAATAATGCTGCCGCCTTGTGGCTGTTTCGCACAAGAGCAGCTTTAAACCCACTGCTAATGGTTGCTTAATAGTCCCAAGGAATGCAGGGCTCTAAATGACACCTGCCCTCAAAAAATGCCCTGGGGTAGGGAATAGGCAGGAAAATTCAACACATGAGAAATTTTTCAAGAAGTCAAGAGAGGAGGGAAGTTGTACCTACTCTTTAACAAAAAAAGGAAACGAAGAAAAAGGATATGGTTAAAGCTCAGTATAAGGAATTATTAGCCACATGCGTTTCCAACCTCCAAAAAGGTTTCAGCTCACACCAGTCAAATGGCCATTAGCAAAAAGTCTACAAACTATAAATGCTGAATGGGTTTTAGACAACTCATACCTACTAGCTGCTGGTGGGATGTAAAGTGGTAAAAGCACTAACAAGAACTGAATGGAGCTGCTTTACAAGGTAAAAATTGAGCTACCATATGATGCGGCAGGGCACCTTTGAGCCTATAAACGAAGACCACCAGGATCGGAAAGACAGAGGCAGGCAAATGTGCACTGCAGTAATATTGAAATAGCCAAGACATGAAAGCAAAAAAAAAGGTCCATAAACATATGAATGGAAAAAGAAGAAGTGGTATATGGACAGAATGGAATAGTAAGCTCGGGAAAAAAATGAACAATGCCGTTTTCTGGACTACAGCTGAGCCTTGAAATAATCATATAAGGTTAAGTAAGTGAAAAGGGTATGACAAACAGCCTATGATATCATTTATACATGTTATCCTAAGATTGCTACCAATGAACATATTTCCACAGAAAAAGACACTCACAGACTTATCAAATAAACTAATGGTTAGCCAAAATGAAAGGTGGGAGGATGGGTAAATTAGGACTATGGGGTTAACATACATATACTAATGTATGTTAAATGTATATAAACATATAACATATAAATTACATGAATTATATCATCACCAATACCTTCAAAATATACATTTTGTGATCACATACATGGTAACAGTATCCGAAGATGAACAGACGTATGTATGAATCATTGAGCAGATTCTGTACAGCCAGACAATCAAAACACTCTAATCAAATTTACTCCGATAAGAAATAGAAATTAAATTTAAAAAACAAACATAAGTAAGGAGACATAAACTTCTGGGGGCTTGTCCCAGGACATTCCTCTCTAATTTACAACCTGGGAACACTACCTCCAGGAAGACTCTGTTGCCCTAATAACAAGAGTTGAGAATGTAATAATGCTGACGTCTTGTGGCTCTTTCCCACAACAGCAGCTTTAAACCCAGTGCCAATGGTTGGTTATATAGTCACAAGGACTGCAGGGCTGTAAATGACACAGGCCCACAAAACATGCCCTGGGGTAGGGAATAGGCAAGAAAATTCAACACATGAGAAATTTTTCAAAAAGTCAATAAGAGGAGGGAAGTTGTACTCACTCTTTAAAAAAAAGGAAAACAAAAAAAAGGACATGCCTAAAGCTCAGTATAAGGAATTATTAGCCACATACATATTCAAATTCAAAAAGGTTTAAGCTCACAAGAGTCATGACCATCAGCAAAAAGTCTACAAACTATAAATGCTGAAGGGGTTTTAGAGAACTGTGTACCTTCTAGTTGCTGGTGGGATGTAAAGTGGCAACAGCACTAACGCAAACTGAATGGAGCTGCTTGAAAAGGTAAAAATTGAGCTACCATATGATGCGGCAGGGCACCTTTTGGGCCTATAACCTAAGACCACCAGAATCGGAAAGACAGAGGCAGGTAAATGTGCACTGCAGCAACACTGAAATAGCCAAGACATGGAAGGAAAAAAAAAGGTCCATAAACAGATGTATGGACAAAGACGAAGTGGTATATGGACAGAATGGAATAGTAGGCTCGTGAAAAAAATGAACAATGCCGTTTTCAGGACTACAGTTGAGCCTAGAAATAATCATATAACGTTAAGTAAGTGAAAAGGGTATGACAAATATCCTATGATATCATTTATATATGTTATCGTAAAATTGCTACCAATGAACATATTTCCACAGAAAAAGACACTCACAGACTTATCAAATAAACTAATGGTTAGCCAAAATGAAAGGTGGGAGGATGGGTAAATTAGGACTATGGGGTTAACATACATATACTAATGTATGTTAAATGTATATAAACATATAACATATAAAGTATATGAATTATATAATCACGAATACCTTTAAAATATATATTCTGTAATCACATACATGGTAACAGGATCCGAAGATGAAGAAACATAAATATGAATCAATGAGCAGATTCTGTACAGCCAGAAAATCAAAACACTCTAATCAGATTTACTCCGATAAGAAATAGAAATTAAATTTAAAAAACAAACATAAGTAAGGAGAGATAAACTTCTGGGGGCTTGTCCCAGCACATTCCACTCTAATTTCCAACCTTGGAACACTACCTCCAGGAAGAGTCTTTTGCCCCATTAACAAGAGTTGAGGACGTAATAATGCTGCCGCCATGTGGCTGTTTCCCACAGCAGCAGCTTTAAACCCACTGCCAATGGTTGCCTACATAGTCACAAGGACTGCAGGGCTGTAAATGACACAGGCCCTCAAGAAATGCCCTGGGGTAGGGAATAGGCAAGAAAATTCAACACATGAGAAATTTTTCAAGAAGTCAATAAGAGGAGGGAAGTTGTACTCACTCTTTAAAAAAAAGGAAAACAAAAAAAGGACATACCTAAAGCTCAGTATAAGGAATTATTAGCCACATGCAAATTCAAATTCAAAAAGGTTTCAGCTCACACCAGTCATAACCATCAGCAAAAAGTCTACAAACGATAAATGCTGAAGGGGTTTTAGAGAACTGTGTACCTTCAAGCTGCTGCTGGGATGTAACGTGGTAACAACACTAATGCAAACTGAATGGAGATGCTTGAAAAGGTAAAAATTGAGCTACCATATGATGCGGCAGGGCACCTTTTGGGCCTATAACCTAAGACCACCAGAATCGGAAAAACACAGGCAGGCCAATGTGCACTGCAGCAATATTGAAAGAGCCAAGACATGGAAGCAAAAAAAGGTCCATAAACAGATGACGGGAAAAAGAAGAAGTGGTATATGGACAGAATGGAATAGTAGCCTCGGGAAAAAAATGAACAATGCCGTTTTCAGGACTACAGTTGAGCCTACAAATAATCATATAACGATAAGTAAGTCAAAAGGGTATGACAAATGTCCTATGATATCATTTATACATGTTATCCTAAGATTGCTACCAATGAACATATTTCCACAGAAAAAGACACTCACAGACTTATCAAATAAACTAATGGTTAGCCAAAATGAAAGGTGGGGGGATGGGTAAATTAGGACTATGGGGTTAACATGAATATACTAATGTAAGTTAAATGTACATAAACATATAACATATAAATGATATGAATTATATAATCACCAATCCCTTCAAAATATACATTCTGTAATCACATACATGGTAACAGGATCCGAAGATGAACAGACATATGTATGCATCATTGAGCAGATTCTGTACAGCCAGACAATCAAAACACTCTAATCAAATTTACTCCGATAAGAAGTAGAAAATAAATTTAAAAAACAAACATAAGTAAGGAGATATAAACTTCTGGGGGCTTGTCCCAGCACATTCCACTCTAGTTTACAACCTCGGAACACTACCTCCAGGAAGACTCTGCTGCCCTAGTAACAAGTGTTGAGAACGTAATAATGCTGCTGCCTTGTGGCTATTTCCCACAACAGCAGCTTTAAACCCAGTGCCAATGGTTGCTTATAGACTCACAAGGACTGCAGGGCTGTAAATGACACAGGCCCTCAAAAAATGCCCTGGGGTAGGGAATAGGCAAGAAAATTCAACACATGAGAAATTTTTCAAGAAGTCAATAAGAGGAGGGAGGTTGTACTCACTCTTTAAAAAAAAAGGAAAAGAAAAAAAGAGCATGCCTAAAGCTCAGTAAAGGAAATTATTAGCCATATGCAAATTCAAATTCAATAAGGTTTCAGCTCACACCAGTCATGACCAGCAGCAAAAAGTCTACAAACTATAAATGCTGAAGGGGTTTTAGAGAACTGTGTACCTTCTTGGTGCCGGTGGGATGTAAAGTGGTAAGAGCACTAACGAAAACTGAATGGAGCTGCTTGAAAAGGTAAAAATTGAGTTAACATATGATGCGGCAGGGCACCTTTTGGGCCTATAATATAAAACCACCAAAATCGGAAAGACAGATGCAGGCAAATATGCACTGCAACAATATTGAAATAGCCAAGACATGGAAGCAAAAAAAAGGTCCATAAACAAATGAATGGACAAAGATGAAGTGGTATACGTACCAAATGGAATAGTAGCCTCGGGAAAAAAAGGAACAATGCCGTTTTCACGACTACAGTTGAGCCTACAAATAATCATATAAGGTTAAGTAAGTCAAAAGGGTATGACAAATATCCTATGATATCATTTATACATGTTATCCTAAGATTGCTACCAAAGAACATATTTCCACAGAAAAAGACACTCACAGACTTATCAAGTAAACTAATGGTTAGCCAAAAGGAAAGGTGGGAGGATGGGTAAATTAGGACTATGGGGTTAATATACATATACTAATGTATGTTAAATGTATATAAACATATAACAGATAAATTATATGAATTATATAATCACCAATACCTTTAAAATATACATTCTGTAATCACATACATGGTAACAGGGTCCAAAGGTGAACAGACATAAGTATGAATCATTGAGCAGATTCTGTACAGCCAGACAATCAACACACTCTAATCAAATTTACTCCGATAAGAAATAGAAACTAAATTTAAAAAACAAACATAAGTAAGGAGACATAAACTTCTGGGGGCTTGTCCCTGCACATTCCACTCTAATTTACAACCTCGGAACCCTACCTCCAGGAAGACTCTTTTGCCCAAGTAACAAGAGTTGAGAACGTAATAATGCTGCCGCCTTGTGGCTGTTTCGCACAAGAGCAGCTTTAAACCCACTGCTAATGGTTGCTTAATAGTCCCAAGGAATGCAGGGCTCTAAATGACACCTGCCCTCAAAAAATGCCCTGGGGTAGGGAATAGGCAGGAAAATTCAACACATGAGAAATTTTTCAAGAAGTCAAGAGAGGAGGGAAGTTGTACCTACTCTTTAACAAAAAAAGGAAACGAAGAAAAAGGATATGGTTAAAGCTCAGTATAAGGAATTATTAGCCACATGCGTTTCCAACCTCCAAAAAGGTTTCAGCTCACACCAGTCAAATGGCCATTAGCAAAAAGTCTACAAACTATAAATGCTGAATGGGTTTTAGACAACTCATACCTACTAGCTGCTGGTGGGATGTAAAGTGGTAAAAGCACTAACAAGAACTGAATGGAGCTGCTTTACAAGGTAAAAATTGAGCTACCATATGATGCGGCAGGGCACCTTTGAGCCTATAAACGAAGACCACCAGGATCGGAAAGACAGAGGCAGGCAAATGTGCACTGCAGTAATATTGAAATAGCCAAGACATGAAAGCAAAAAAAAAGGTCCATAAACATATGAATGGAAAAAGAAGAAGTGGTATATGGACAGAATGGAATAGTAAGCTCGGGAAAAAAATGAACAATGCCGTTTTCTGGACTACAGCTGAGCCTTGAAATAATCATATAAGGTTAAGTAAGTGAAAAGGGTATGACAAACAGCCTATGATATCATTTATACATGTTATCCTAAGATTGCTACCAATGAACATATTTCCACAGAAAAAGACACTCACAGACTTATCAAATAAACTAATGGTTAGCCAAAATGAAAGGTGGGAGGATGGGTAAATTAGGACTATGGGGTTAACATACATATACTAATGTATGTTAAATGTATATAAACATATAACATATAAATTACATGAATTATATCATCACCAATACCTTCAAAATATACATTTTGTGATCACATACATGGTAACAGTATCCGAAGATGAACAGACGTATGTATGAATCATTGAGCAGATTCTGTACAGCCAGACAATCAAAACACTCTAAGAAAATTTACTCCGATAAGAAATAGAAATTAAATTTAAAAAACAAACATAAATAAGGAGACATAAACTTCTGGGGGCTTGTCCCAGGACATTCCTCTCTAATTTACAACCTGGGAACACTACCTCCAGGAAGACTCTGTTGCCCTAATAACAAGAGTTGAGAATGTAATAATGCTGCCGTCTTGTGGCTCTTTCCCACAACAGCAGCTTTAAACCCAGTGCCAATGGTTGGTTATATAGTCACAAGGACTGCAGGGCTGTAAATGACACAGGCCCTCAAGAAATGCCCTGGGGTAGGGAATAGGCAAGAAAATTCAACACATGAGAAATTTTTCAAGAAGTCAATAAGAGGAGGGAAGTTGTACTCACTCTTTAAAAAAAAAGAAAACAAAAAAAGGACATGCCTAAAGCTCAGTATAAGGAATTATTGGCCACATGCAAATTCAAATTCAAAAAGGTTTCAGCTCACACCAGTCATAACCATCAGCAAAAAGTCTACAAACGATAAATGCTGAAGGGGTTTAAGAGAACTGTGTACCTTCAAGCTGCTGCTGGGATGTAACGTGGTAACAACACTAATGCAAACTGAATGGAGATGCTTGAAAAGGTAAAAATTGAGCTACCATATGATGCGGCATGGCACCTTTTGGGCCTATAACCTAAGACCACCAGAATCTGAAAAACACAGGCAGGCCAATGTGCACTGCAGCAATACTGAAATAGCCAAGACATGGAAGCAGAAAATAGGTCCATAAACAGATGAATGGACAAAGACGAAGTGGTATACGTACCAAATGTAATAGTAGCCTCGCGAAAAAAATGAACAATGCCGTTTTCAGGACTACAGTTGAGCCTAGAAATAATCATATAAGGTTAAGTAAGTGAAAAGGGTATGACAAACATCCTATGATATCATTTATACATGTTATCCTAAGATTGCTACCAATGAACATATTTCCACAGAAAAACACACTCACAGACTTACCAAAGAAACTAATGGTTAGCCAAAATGAAAGGTGGGAGGATGGGTAAATTAGGACTATGGGGTTAACATACATATACTAATGTATGTTAAATGTATATAAACATATAACAGATAAACTATATGAATTATATAATCATCAATACCTTGAAAATATATATTTTGTGATCACATACATGGTAACAGGATCCGAAGATGAACAGACATATGTATGAATCATTGAGCAGATTCTGTACAGCCAGACAATCAAAACACTCTAATCAAATTTACTCCGACAAGAAGTATAAATTAAGTTTAAAAAACAAACATAAGTAAGGAGACATAAACTTCTGGGGCTTGTCCCAGCACATTCCACTCTAATTTACAACCTTGGAAAACTGCCTCCAGGAAGACTCAGTTGCCCTAGTAACAAGAGTTGAGAACGTAATAATGCTGCCGCCTTGTGGCTGTTTCCCACAACAGCAGCTTTAAACCCAGTGCCAATGGTTGCTTATATAGTCACAAGGACTGCAGGGCTCTAAATGACACAGGCCCTCAAAACATGCCCTGGCGTAGGCAATAGGCAAGAAAATTCAACATATGAGAAATTTTTCAAGAAGTCAATAAGAGGAGGGAAGTTGTACTCACTCTTTAAAAAAAAAGGAAAAGAAAAAAAAGGACATGCCTAAAGCTCAGTATAAGGAATTATAAGCCACAAGCAAATTCAAATTCAAAAAGGTTTCAGTTCACACCAGTCATAACCATCAGCAAAAAGTCTACAAACGATAAATGCTGAGGGGGTTTTAGAGAACTGTGTACCTTCTGGCTGCTGGTGGGATGTAAAGTGGCAACAGCACTAACGCAAACTGAATGGAGCTGTGCTTGAAAAGGTAAAAATTGAGCTACCATATGATGTGCCAGGGCACCTTTTGGGCCTATAACCTAAGACCACCAGAATCGGAAAGACAGAGGCAGGCAAATGTGCACTGCAGCAATATTGAAAGAGCCAAGACATGGAAGCAATAAAAAGGTCCATAAACAAATGAATGGACAAAGATGAAGTGGTATACGTACCAAATGGAATAGTAGCCTCGGGAAAAAAAGGAACAATGCCGTTTTCACGACTACAGTTGAGCCTACAAATAATCATATAAGGTTAAGTAAGTCAAAAGGGTATGACAAATATCCTATGATATCATTTATACATGTTATCCTAAGATTGCTACCAAAGAACATATTTCCACAGAAAAAGACACTCACAGACTTATCAAGTAAACTAATGGTTAGCCAAAAGGAAAGGTGGGAGGATGGGTAAATTAGGACTATGGGGTTAATATACATATACTAATGTATGTTAAATGTATATAAACATATAACAGATAAATTATATGAATTATGTAATCACCAATACCTTTAAAATATACATTCTGTAATCACATACATGGTAACAGGGTCCAAAGGTGAACAGACATAAGTATGAATCATTGAGCAGATTCTGTACAGCCAGACAATCAACACACTCTAATCAAATTTACTCCGATAAGAATTAGAAACTAAATTTAAAAAACAAACATAAGTAAGGAGACATAAACTTCTGGGGGCTTGTCCCTGCACATTCCACTCTAATTTACAACCTCGGAACCCTACCTCCAGGAAGACTCTTTTGCCCAAGTAACAAGAGTTGAGAACGTAATAATGCTGCCGCCTTGTGGCTGTTTCGCACAAGAGCAGCTTTAAACCCACTGCTAATGGTTGCTTAATAGTCCCAAGGAATGCAGGGCTCTAAATGACACCTGCCCTCAAAAAATGCCCTGGGGTAGGGAATAGGCAGGAAAATTCAACACATGAGAAATTTTTCAAGAAGTCAAGAGAGGAGGGAAGTTGTACCTACTCTTTAACAAAAAAAGGAAACGAAGAAAAAGGATATGGTTAAAGCTCAGTATAAGGAATTATTAGCCACATGCGTTTCCAACCTCCAAAAAGGTTTCAGCTCACACCAGTCAAATGGCCATTAGCAAAAAGTCTACAAACTATAAATGCTGAATGGGTTTTAGACAACTCATACCTACTAGCTGCTGGTGGGATGTAAAGTGGTAAAAGCACTAACAAGAACTGAATGGAGCTGCTTTACAAGGTAAAAATTGAGCTACCATATGATGCGGCAGGGCACCTTTGAGCCTATAAACGAAGACCACCAGGATAGGAAAGACAGAGGCAGGCAAATGTGCACTGCAGTAATATTGAAATAGCCAAGACATGAAAGCAAAAAAAAAGGTCCATAAACATATGAATGGAAAAAGAAGAAGTGGTATATGGACAGAATGGAATAGTAAGCTCGGGAAAAAAATGAACAATGCCGTTTTCTGGACTACAGCTGAGCCTTGAAATAATCATATAAGGTTAAGTAAGTGAAAAGGGTATGACAAACAGCCTATGATATCATTTATACATGTTATCCTAAGATTGCTACCAATGAACATATTTCCACAGAAAAAGACACTCACAGACTTATCAAATAAACTAATGGTTAGCCAAAATGAAAGGTGGGAGGATGGGTAAATTAGGACTATGGGGTTAACATACATATACTAATGTATGTTAAATGTATATAAACATATAACATATAAATTACATGAATTATATCATCACCAATACCTTCAAAATATACATTTTGTGATCACATACATGGTAACAGTATCCGAAGATGAAGAGACGTATGTATGAATCATTGAGCAGATTCTGTACAGCCAGACAATCAAAACACTCTAATCAAATTTACTCCGATAAGAAATAGAAATTAAATTTAAAAAACAAACATAAGTAAGGAGACATAAACTTCTGGGGGCTTGTCCCAGGACATTCCTCTCTAATTTACAACCTGGGAACACTACCTCCAGGAAGACTCTGTTGCCCTAATAACAAGAGTTGAGAATGTAATAATGCTGCCGTCTTGGGCCTCTTTCCGACAAGAGCAGCTTTAAACCCAGTGCCAATGGTTGGTTATATAGTCAGAAGGACTGCAGGGCTGTAAATGACACAGGCCCACAAAACATGCCCTGAGGTAGGGAATAGGCAAGAAAATTCAACACATGAGAAATTTTTCAAGAAGTCAATAAGAGGAGGGAAGTTGTACTCACTCTTTAAAAAAAAGGAAAACAAAAAAAAGGACATGCCTAAAGCTCAGTATAAGGAATTATTAGCCACATACATATTCAAATTCAAAAAGGTTTAAGCTCACAAGAGTCATGACCATCAGCAAAAAGTCTACAAACTATAAATGCTGAAGGGGTTTTAGAGAACTGTGTACCTTCTAGTTGCTGGTGGGATGTAAAGTGGCAACAGCACTAACGCAAACTGAATGGAGCTGCTTGAAAAGGTAAAAATTGAGCTACCATATGATGCGGCAGGGCACCTTTTGGGCCTATAACCTAAGACCACCAGAATCGGAAAGACAGAGGCAGGTAAATGTGCACTGCAGCAACATTGAAATAGCCAAGACATGGAAGGAAAAAAAAAGGTCCATAAACAGATGTATGGACAAAGACGAAGTGGTATATGGACAGAATGGAATAGTAGGCTCGTGAAAAAAATGAACAATGCCGTTTTCAAGACTACAGTTGAGCCTAGAAATAATCATATAACGTTAAGTAAGTGAAAAGGGTATGACAAATATCCTATGATATCATTTATATATGTTATCGTAAAATTGCTACCAATGAACATATTTCCACAGAAAAAGACACTCACAGACTTATCAAATAAACTAATGGTTAGCCAAAATGAAAGGTGGGAGGATGGGTAAATTAGGACTATGGGGTTAACATACATATACTAATGTATGTTAAATGTATATAAACATATAACATATAAAGTATATGAATTATATAATCACGAATACCTTTAAAATATATATTCTGTAATCACATACATGGTAACAGGATCCGAAGATGAAGAAACATAAATATGAATCAATGAGCAGATTCTGTACAGCCAGAAAATCAAAACACTCTAATCAGATTTACTCCGATAAGAAATAGAAATTAAATTTAAAAAACAAACAAAAGTAAGGAGAGATAAACTTCTGGGGGCTTGTCCCAGCACATTCCACTCTAATTTCCAACCTTGGAACACTACCTCCAGGAAGAGTCTTTTGCCCCATTAACAAGAGTTGAGGACGTAATAATGCTGCCGCCATGTGGCTGTTTCCCACAGCAGCAGCTTTAAACCCACTGCCAATGGTTGCCTACATAGTCACAAGGACTGCAGGGCTGTAAATGACACAGGCCCTCAAGAAATGCCCTGGGGTAGGGAATAGGCTAGAAAATTCAACACATGAGAAATTTTTCAAGAAGTCAATAAGAGGAGGGAAGTTGTACTCACTCTTTAAAAAAAAGGAAAACAAAAAAAGGACATGCCTAAAGCTCAGTATAAGGAATTATTAGCCACATGCCAATTCAAATTCAAAAAGGTTTCAGCTCACACCAGTCATAACCATCAGCAAAAAGTCTACAAACGATAAATGCTGAAGGGGTTTTAGAGAACTGTGTACCTTCAAGCTGCTGCTGGGATGTAACGTGGTAACAACACTAATGCAAACTGAATGGAGATGCTTGAAAAGGTAAAAATTGAGCTACCATATGATGCGGCATGGCACCTTTTGGGCCTATAACCTAAGACCACCAGAATCTGAAAAACACAGGCAGGCCAATGTGCACTGCAGCAATACTGAAATAGCCAAGACATGGAAGCAGAAAATAGGTCCATAAACAGATGAATGGACAAAGACGAAGTGGTATACGTACCAAATGTAATAGTAGCCTCGCGAAAAAAATGAACAATGCCGTTTTCAGGACTACAGTTGAGCCTAGAAATAATCATATAAGGTTAAGTAAGTGAAAAGGGTATGACAAACATCCTATGATATCATTTATACATGTTATCCTAAGATTGCTACCAATGAACATATTTCCACAGAAAAACACACTCACAGACTTACCAAAGAAACTAATGGTTAGCCAAAATGAAAGGTGGGAGGATGGGTAAATTAGGACTATGGGGTTAACATACATATACTAATGTATGTTAAATGTATATATACATATAACAGATAAACTATATGAATTATATAATCACCAATACCTTGAAAATATATATTTTGTGATCACATACATGGTAACAGGATCCGAAGATGAACAGACATATGTATGAATCATTGAGCAGATTCTGTACAGCCAGACAATCAAAACACTCTAATCAAATTTACTCCGACAAGAAGTATAAATTAAGTTTAAAAAACAAACATAAGTAAGGAGACATAAACTTCTGGGGCTTGTCCCAGCACATTCCACTCTAATTTACAACCTTGGAAAACTGCCTCCAGGAAGACTCAGTTGCCCTAGTAACAAGAGTTGAGAACGTAATAATGCTGCCGCCTTGTGGCTGTTTCCCACAACAGCAGCTTTAAACCCAGTGCCAATGGTTGCTTATATAGTCACAAGGACTGCAGGGCTCTAAATGACACAGGCCCTCAAAACATGCCCTGGCGTAGGCAATAGGCAAGAAAATTCAACATATGAGAAATTTTTCAAGAAGTCAATAAGAGGAGGGAAGTTGTACTCACTCTTTAAAAAAAAAGGGAAAGAAAAAAAAGGACATGCCTAAAGCTCAGTATAAGGAATTATAAGCCACAAGCAAATTCAAATTCAAAAAGGTTTCAGTTCACACCAGTCATAACCATCAGCAAAAAGTCTACAAACGATAAATGCTGAGGGGGTTTTAGAGAACTGTGTACCTTCTGGCTGCTGGTGGGATGTAAAGTGGCAACAGCACTAACGCAAACTGAATGGAGCTGTGCTTGAAAAGGTAAAAATTGAGCTACCATATGATGCGGCAGGGCACCTTTTGGGCCTATAACCTAAGACCACCAGAATCGGAAAGACAGAGGCAGGCAAATGTGCACTGCAGCAATATTGAAAGAGCCAAGACATGGAAGCAAAAAAAGGTCCATAAACAGATGACGGGAAAAAGAAGAAGTGGTATATGGACAGAATGGAATAGTAGCCTCGGGAAAAAAATGAACAATGCCGTTTTCAGGACTACAGTTGAGCCTAGAAATAATCATATAACGATAAGTAAGTCAAAAGGGTATGACAAATGTCCTATGATATCATTTATCCATGTTATCCTAAGATTGCTACCAATGAACATATTTCCACAGAAAAAGACACTCACAGACTTATCAAATAAACGAATGGTTAGCCAAAATGAAAGGTGGGGGGATGGGTAAATTAGGACTATGGGGTTAACATGAATATACTAATGTAAGTTAAATGTACATAAACATATAACATATAAATGATATGAATTATATAATCACCAATCCCTTCAAAATATACATTCTGTAATCACATACATGGTAACAGGTTCCGAAGATGAACAGACATATGTATGAATCATTGAGCAGATTCTGTACAGCCAGACAATCAAAACACTCTAATCAAATTTACTCCGATAAGAAGTAGAAAATAAATTTAAAAAACAAACATAAGTAAGGAGATATAAACTTCTGGGGGCTTGTCCCAGCACATTCCACTCTAGTTTACAACCTCGGAACACTACCTCCAGGAAGACTCTGCTGCCCTAGTAACAAGTGTTGAGAACGTAATAATGCTGCTGCCTTGTGGCTATTTCCCACAACAGCAGCTTTAAACCCAGTGCCAATGGTTGCTTATAGACTCACAAGGACTGCAGGGCTGTAAATGACACAGGCCCTCAAAAAATGCCCTGGGGTAGGGAATAGGCAAGAAAATTCAACACATGAGAAATTTTTCAAGAAGTCAATAAGAGGAGGGAGGTTGTACTCACTCTTTAAAAAAAAAGGAAAAGAAAAAAAGGGCATGCCTAAAGCTCAGTAAAGGAAATTATTAGCCATATGCAAATTCAAATTCAATAAGGTTTCAGCTCACACCAGTCATGACCAGCAGCAAAAAGTCTACAAACTATAAATGCTGAAGGGGTTTTAGAGAACTGTGTACCTTCTTGGTGGCGGTGGGATGTAAAGTGGTAAGAGCACTAACGAAAACTGAATGGAGCTGCTTGAAAAGGTAAAAATTGAGTTAACATATGATGCGGCAGGGCACCTTTTGGGCCTATAATATAAAACCACCAAAATCGGAAAGACAGATGCAGGCAAATATGCACTGCAACAATATTGAAATAGCCAAGACATGGAAGCAAAAAAAAGGTCCATAAACAAATGAATGGACAAAGATGAAGTGGTATACGTACCAAATGGAATAGTAGCCTCGGGAAAAAAAGGAACAATGCCGTTTTCACGACTACAGTTGAGCCTACAAATAATCATATAAGGTTAAGTAAGTCAAAAGGGTATGACAAATATCCTATGATATCATTTATACATGTTATCCTAAGATTGCTACCAAAGAACATATTTCCACAGAAAAAGACACTCACAGACTTATCAAGTAAACTAATGGTTAGCCAAAAGGAAAGGTGGGAGGATGGGTAAATTAGGACTATGGGGTTAATATACATATACTAATGTATGTTAAATGTATATAAACATATAACAGATAAATTATATGAAATATATAATCACCAATACCTTTAAAATATACATTCTGTAATCACATACATGGTAACAGGGTCCAAAGGTGAACAGACATAAGTATGAATCATTGAGCAGATTCTGTACAGCCAGACAATCAACACACTCTAATCAAATTTACTCCGATAAGAAATAGAAACAAAATTTAAAAAATAAACATAAGTAAGGAGACATAAACTTCTGGGGGCTTGTCCCTGCACATTCCACTCTAATTTACAACCTCGGAACCCTACCTCCAGGAAGACTCTTTTGCCCAAGTAACAAGAGTTGAGAACGTAATAATGCTGCCGCCTTGTGGCTGTTTCGCACAAGAGCAGCTTTAAACCCACTGCTAATGGTTGCTTAATAGTCCCAAGGAATGCAGGGCTCTAAATGACACCTGCCCTCAAAAAATGCCCTGGGGTAGGGAATAGGCAGGAAAATTCAACACATGAGAAATTTTTCAAGAAGTCAAGAGAGGAGGGAAGTTGTACCTACTCTTTAACAAAAAAAGGAAACGAAGAAAAAGGATATGGTTAAAGCTCAGTATAAGGAATTATTAGCCACATGCGTTTCCAACCTCCAAAAAGGTTTCAGCTCACACCAGTCAAATGGCCATTAGCAAAAAGTCTACAAACTATAAATGCTGAATGGGTTTTAGACAACTCATACCTACTAGCTGCTGGTGGGATGTAAAGTGGTAAAAGCACTAACAAGAACTGAATGGAGCTGCTTTACAAGGTAAAAATTGAGCTACCATATGATGCGGCAGGGCACCTTTGAGCCTATAAACGAAGACCACCAGGATCGGAAAGACAGAGGCAGGCAAATGTGCACTGCAGTAATATTGAAATAGCCAAGACATGAAAGCAAAAAAAAAGGTCCATAAACATATGAATGGAAAAAGAAGAAGTGGTATATGGACAGAATGGAATAGTAAGCTCGGGAAAAAAATGAACAATGCCGTTTTCTGGACTACAGCTGAGCCTTGAAATAATCATATAAGGTTAAGTAAGTGAAAAGGGTATGACAAACAGCCTATGATATCATTTATACATGTTATCCTAAGATTGCTACCAATGAACATATTTCCACAGAAAAAGACACTCACAGACTTATCAAATAAACTAATGGTTAGCCAAAATGAAAGGTGGGAGGATGGGTAAATTAGGACTATGGGGTTAACATACATATACTAATGTATGTTAAATGTATATAAACATATAACATATAAATTACATGAATTATATCATCACCAATACCTTCAAAATATACATTTTGTGATCACATACATGGTAACAGTATCCGAAGATGAACAGACGTATGTATGAATCATTGAGCAGATTCTGTACAGCCAGACAATCAAAACACTCTAATCAAATTTACTCCGATAAGAAATAGAAATTAAATTTAAAAAACAAACATAAGTAAGGAGACATAAACTTCTGGGGGCTTGTCCCAGGACATTCCTCTCTAATTTACAACCTGGGAACACTACCTCCAGGAAGACTCTGTTGCCCTAATAACAAGAGTTGAGAATGTAATAATGCTGCCGTCTTGTGGCTCTTTCCCACAACAGCAGCTTTAAACCCAGTGCCAATGGTTGGTTATATAGTCACAAGGACTGCAGGGCTGTAAATGACACAGGCCCACAAAACATGCCCTGGGGTAGGGAATAGGCAAGAAAATTCAACACATGAGAAATTTTTCAAGAAGTCAATAAGAGGAGGGAAGTTGTACTCACTCTTTAAAAAAAAGGAAAACAAAAAAAAGGACATGCCTAAAGCTCAGTATAAGGAATTATTAGCCACATACATATTCAAATTCAAAAAGGTTTAAGCTCACAAGAGTCATGACCATCAGCAAAAAGTCTACAAACTATAAATGCTGAAGGGGTTTTAGAGAACTGTGTACCTTCTAGTTGCTGGTGGGATGTAAAGTGGCAACAGCACTAACGCAAACTGAATGGAGCTGCTTGAAAAGGTAAAAATTGAGCTACCATATGATGCGGCAGGGCACCTTTTGGGCCTATAACCTAAGACCACCAGAATCGGAAAGACAGAGGCAGGTAAATGTGCACTGCAGCAACATTGAAATAGCCAAGACATGGAAGGAAAAAAAAAGGTCCATAAACAGATGTATGGACAAAGACGAAGTGGTATATGGACAGAATGGAATAGTAGGCTCGTGAAAAAAATGAACAATGCCGTTTTCAGGACTACAGTTGAGCCTAGAAATAATCATATAACGTTAAGTAAGTGAAAAGGGTATGACAAATATCCTATGATATCATTTATATATGTTATCGTAAAATTGCTACCAATGAACATATTTCCACAGAAAAAGACACTCACAGACTTATCAAATAAACTAATGGTTAGCCAAAATGAAAGGTGGGAGGATGGGTAAATTAGGACTATGGGGTTAACATACATATACTAATGTATGTGAAATGTATATAAACATATAACATATAAAGTATATGAATTATATAATCACGAATACCTTTAAAATATATATTCTGTAATCACATACATGGTAACAGGATCCGAAGATGAAGAAACATAAATATGAATCAATGAGCAGATTCTGTACAGCCAGAAAATCAAAACACTCTAATCAGATTTACTCCGATAAGAAATAGAAATTAAATTTAAAAAACAAACAAAAGTAATGAGAGATAAACTTCTGGGGGCTTGTCCCAGCACATTCCACTCTAATTTCCAACCTTGGAACACTACCTCCAGGAAGAGTCTTTTGCCCCATTAACAAGAGTTGAGGACGTAATAATGCTGCCGCCATGTGGCTGTTTCCCACAGCAGCAGCTTTAAACCCACTGCCAATGGTTGCCTACATAGTCACAAGGACTGCAGGGCTGTAAATGACACAGGCCCTCAAGAAATGCCCTGGGGTAGGGAATAGGCAAGAAAATTCAACACATGAGAAATTTTTCAAGAAGTCAATAAGAGGAGGGAAGTTGTACTCACTCTTTAAAAAAAAGGAAAACAAAAAAAGGACATGCCTAAAGCTCAGTATAAGGAATTATTAGCCACATGCAAATTCAAATTCAAAAAGGTTTCAGCTCACACCAGTCATAACCATCAGCAAAAAGTCTACAAACGATAAATGCTGAAGGGGTTTTAGAGAACTGTGTACCTTCAAGCTGCTGCTGGGATGTAACGTGGTAACAACACTAATGCAAACTGAATGGAGATGCTTGAAAAGGTAAAAATTGAGCTACCATATGATGCGGCATGGCACCTTTTGGGCCTATAACCTAAGACCACCAGAATCGGAAAAACACAGGCAGGCCAATGTGCACTGCAGCAATACTGAAATAGCCAAGACATGGAAGCAGAAAATAGGTCCATAAACAGATGAATGGACAAAGACGAAGTGGTATACGTACCAAATGTAATAGTAGCCTCGCGAAAAAAATGAACAATGCCGTTTTCAGGACTACAGTTGAGCCTAGAAATAATCATATAAGGTTAAGTAAGTGAAAAGGGTATGACAAACATCCTATGATATCATTTATACATGTTATCCTAAGATTGCTACCAATGAACATATTTCCACAGAAAAACACACTCACAGACTTACCAAAGAAACTAATGGTTAGCCAAAATGAAAGGTGGGAGGATGGGTAAATTAGGACTATGGGGTTAACATACATATACTAATGTATGTTAAATGTATATAAACATATAACAGATAAACTATATGAATTATATAATCACCAATACCTTGAAAATATATATTTTGTGATCACATACATGGTAACAGGATCCGAAGATGAACAGACATATGTATGAATCATTGAGCAGATTCTGTACAGCCAGACAATCAAAACACTCTAATCAAATTTACTCCGACAAGAAGTATAAATTAAGTTTAAAAAACAAACATAAGTAAGGAGACATAAACTTCTGGGGCTTGTCCCAGCACATTCCACTCCAATTTACAACCTTGGAAAACTGCCTCCAGGAAGACTCAGTTGCCCTAGTAACAAGAGTTGAGAACGTAATAATGCTGCCGCCTTGTGGCTGTTTCCCACAACAGCAGCTTTAAACCCAGTGCCAATGGTTGCTTATATAGTCACAAGGACTGCAGGGCTCTAAATGACACAGGCCCTCAAAACATGCCCTGGCGTAGGCAATAGGCAAGAAAATTCAACATATGAGAAATTTTTCAAGAAGTCAATAAGAGGAGGGAAGTTGTACTCACTCTTTAAAAAAAAAGGAAAAGAAAAAAAAGGACATGCCTAAAGCTCAGTATAAGGAATTATAAGCCACAAGCAAATTCAAATTCAAAAAGGTTTCAGTTCACACCAGTCATAACCATCAGCAAAAAGTCTACAAACGATAAATGCTGAGGGGGTTTTAGAGAACTGTGTACCTTCTGGCTGCTGGTGGGATGTAAAGTGGCAACAGCACTAACGCAAACTGAATGGAGCTGTGCTTGAAAAGGTAAAAATTGAGCTACCATATGATGCGGCAGGGCACCTTTTGGGCCTATAACCTAAGACCACCAGAATCGGAAAGACAGAGGCAGGCAAATGTGCACTGCAGCAATATTGAAAGAGCCAAGACATGGAAGCAAAAAAAGGTCCATAAACAGATGACGGGAAAAAGAAGAAGTGGTATATGGACAGAATGGAATAGTAGCCTCGGGAAAAAAATGAACAATGCCGTTTTCAGGACTACAGTTGAGCCTAGAAATAATCATATAACGATAAGTAAGTCAAAAGGGTATGACAAATGTCCTATGATATCATTTATACATGTTATCCTAAGATTGCTACCAATGAACATATTTCCACAGAAAAAGACACTCACAGACTTATCAAATAAACTAATGGTTAGCCAAAATGAAAGGTGGGGGGATGGGTAAATTAGGACTATGGGGTTAACATGAATATACTAATGTAAGTTAAATGTACATAAACATATAACATATAAATGATATGAATTATATAATCACCAATCCCTTCAAAATATACATTCTGTAATCACATACATGGTAACAGGTTCCGAAGATGAACAGACATATGTATGAATCATTGAGCAGATTCTGTACAGCCAGACAATCAAAACACTCTAATCAAATTTACTCCGATAAGAAGTAGAAAATAAATTTAAAAAACAAACATAAGTAAGGAGATATAAACTTCTGGGGGCTTGTCCCAGCACATTCCACTCTAGTTTACAACCTCGGAACACTACCTCCAGGAAGACTCTGCTGCCCTAGTAACAAGTGTTGAGAACGTAATAATGCTGCTGCCTTGTGGCTATTTCCCACAACAGCAGCTTTAAACCCAGTGCCAATGGTTGCTTATAGACTCACAAGGACTGCAGGGCTGTAAATGACACAGGCCCTCAAAAAATGCCCTGGGGTAGGGAATAGGCAAGAAAATTCAACACATGAGAAATTTTTCAAGAAGTCAATAAGAGGAGGGAGGTTGTACTCACTCTTTAAAAAAAAAGGAAAAGAAAAAAAGGGCATGCCTAAAGCTCAGTAAAGGAAATTATTAGCCATATGCAAATTCAAATTCAATAAGGTTTCAGCTCACACCAGTCATGACCAGCAGCAAAAAGTCTACAAACTATAAATGCTGAAGGGGTTTTAGAGAACTGTGTACCTTCTTGGTGGCGGTGGGATGTAAAGTGGTAAGAGCACTAACGAAAACTGAATGGAGCTGCTTGAAAAGGTAAAAATTGAGTTAACATATGATGCGGCAGGGCACCTTTTGGGCCTATAATATAAAACCACCAAAATCGGAAAGACAGATGCAGGCAAATATGCACTGCAACAATATTGAAATAGCCAAGACATGGAAGCAAAAAAAAGGTCCATAAACAAATGAATGGACAAAGATGAAGTGGTATACGTACCAAATGGAATAGTAGCCTCGGGAAAAAAAGGAACAATGCCGTTTTCACGACTACAGTTGAGCCTACAAATAATCATATAAGGTTAAGTAAGTCAAAAGGGTATGACAAATATCCTATGATATCATTTATACATGTTATCCTAAGATTGCTACCAAAGAACATATTTCCACAGAAAAAGACACTCACAGACTTATCAAGTAAACTAATGGTTAGCCAAAAGGAAAGGTGGGAGGATGGGTAAATTAGGACTATGGGGTTAATATACATATACTAATGTATGTTAAATGTATATAAACATATAACAGATAAATTATATGAATTATATAATCACCAATACCTTTAAAATATACATTCTGTAATCACATACATGGTAACAGGGTCCAAAGGTGAACAGACATAAGTATGAATCATTGAGCAGATTCTGTACAGCCAGACAATCAACACACTCTAATCAAATTTACTCCGATAAGAAATAGAAACTAAATTTAAAAAACAAACATAAGTAAGGAGACATAAACTTCTGGGGGCTTGTCCCTGCACATTCCACTCTAATTTACAACCTCGGAACCCTACCTCCAGGAAGACTCTTTTGCCCAAGTAACAAGAGTTGAGAACGTAATAATGCTGCCGCCTTGTGGCTGTTTCGCACAAGAGCAGCTTTAAACCCACTGCTAATGGTTGCTTAATAGTCCCAAGGAATGCAGGGCTCTAAATGACACCTGCCCTCAAAAAATGCCCTGGGGTAGGGAATAGGCAGGAAAATTCAACACATGAGAAATTTTTCAAGAAGTCAAGAGAGGAGGGAAGTTGTACCTACTCTTTAACAAAAAAAGGAAACGAAGAAAAAGGATATGGTTAAAGCTCAGTATAAGGAATTATTAGCCACATGCGTTTCCAACCTCCAAAAAGGTTTCAGCTCACACCAGTCAAATGGCCATTAGCAAAAAGTCTACAAACTATAAATGCTGAATGGGTTTTAGACAACTCATACCTACTAGCTGCTGGTGGGATGTAAAGTGGTAAAAGCACTAACAAGAACTGAATGGAGCTGCTTTACAAGGTAAAAATTGAGCTACCATATGATGCGGCAGGGCACCTTTGAGCCTATAAACGAAGACCACCAGGATCGGAAAGACAGAGGCAGGCAAATGTGCACTGCAGTAATATTGAAATAGCCAAGACATGAAAGCAAAAAAAAAGGTCCATAAACATATGAATGGAAAAAGAAGAAGTGGTATATGGACAGAATGGAATAGTAAGCTCGGGAAAAAAATGAACAATGCCGTTTTCTGGACTACAGCTGAGCCTTGAAATAATCATATAAGGTTAAGTAAGTGAAAAGTGTATGACAAACAGCCTATGATATCATTTATACATGTTATCCTAAGATTGCTACCAATGAACATATTTCCACAGAAAAAGACACTCACAGACTTATCAAATAAACTAATGGTTAGCCAAAATGAAAGGTGGGAGGATGGGTAAATTAGGACTATGGGGTTAACATACATATACTAATGTATGTTAAATGTATATAAACATATAACATATAAATTACATGAATTATATCATCACCAATACCTTCAAAATATACATTTTGTGATCACATACATGGTAACAGTATCCGAAGATGAACAGACGTATGTATGAATCATTGAGCAGATTCTGTACAGCCAGACAATCAAAACACTCTAATCAAATTTACTCCGATAAGAAATAGAAATTAAATTTAAAAAACAAACATAAGTAAGGAGACATAAACTTCTGGGGGCTTGTCCCAGGACATTCCTCTCTAATTTACAACCTGGGAACACTACCTCCAGGAAGACTCTGTTGCCCTAATAACAAGAGTTGAGAATGTAATAATGCTGCCGTCTTGTGGCTCTTTCCCACAACAGCAGCTTTAAACCCAGTGCCAATGGTTGGTTATATAGTCACAAGGACTGCAGGGCTGTAAATGACACAGGCCCACAAAACATGCCCTGGGGTAGGGAATAGGCAAGAAAATTCAACACATGAGAAATTTTTCAAGAAGTCAATAAGAGGAGGGAAGTTGTACTCACTCTTTAAAAAAAAGGAAAACAAAAAAAAGGACATGCCTAAAGCTCAGTATAAGGAATTATTAGCCACATACATATTCAAATTCAAAAAGGTTTAAGCTCACAAGAGTCATGACCATCAGCAAAAAGTCTACAAACTATAAATGCTGAAGGGGTTTTAGAGAACTGTGTACCTTCTAGTTGCTGGTGGGATGTAAAGTGGCAACAGCACTAACACAAACTGAAAGGAGCTGCTTGAAAAGGTAAAAATTGAGCTACCATATGATGCGGCAGGGCACCTTTTGGGCCTATAACCTAAGACCACCAGAATCGGAAAGACAGAGGCAGGTAAATGTGCACTGCAGCAACATTGAAATAGCCAAGACATGGAAGGAAAAAAAAAGGTCCATAAACAGATGTATGGACAAAGACGAAGTGGTATATGGACAGAATGGAATAGTAGGCTCGTGAAAAAAATGAACAATGCCTTTTCAGGACTACAGTTGAGCCTAGAAATAATCATATAACGTTAAGTAAGTGAAAAGGGTATGACAAATATCCCATGATATCATTTATATATGTTATCGTAAAATTGCTACCAATGAACATATTTCCACAGAAAAAGACACTCACAGACTTATCAAATAAACTAATGGTTAGCCAAAATGAAAGGTGGGAGGATGGGTAAATTAGGACTATGGGGTTAACATACATATACTAATGTATGTTAAATGTATATAAACATATAACATATAAAGTATATGAATTATATAATCACGAATACCTTTAAAATATATATTCTGTAATCACATACATGGTAACAGGATCCGAAGATGAAGAAACATAAATATGAATCAATGAGCAGATTCTGTACAGCCAGAAAATCAAAACACTCTAATCAGATTTACTCCGATAAGAAATAGAAATTAAATTTAAAAAACAAACAAAAGTAAGGAGAGATAAACTTCTGGGGGCTTGTCCCAGCACATTCCACTCTAATTTCCAACCTTGGAACACTACCTCCAGGAAGAGTCTTTTGCCCCATTAACAAGAGTTGAGGACGTAATAATGCTGCCGCCATGTGGCTGTTTCCCACAGCAGCAGCTTTAAACCCACTGCCAATGGTTGCCTACATAGTCACAAGGACTGCAGGGCTGTAAATGACACAGGCCCTCAAGAAATGCCCTGGGGTAGGGAATAGGCAAGAAAATTCAACACATGAGAAATTTTTCAAGAAGTCAATAAGAGGAGGGAAGTTGTACTCACTCTTTAAAAAAAAGGAAAACAAAAAAAGGACATGCCTAAAGCTCAGTATAAGGAATTATTAGCCACATGCAAATTCAAATTCAAAAAGGTTTCAGCTCACACCAGTCATAACCATCAGCAAAAAGTCTACAAACGATAAATGCTGAAGGGGTTTTAGAGAACTGTGTACCTTCAAGCTGCTGCTGGGATGTAACGTGGTAACAACACTAATGCAAACTGAATGGAGATGCTTGAAAAGGTAAAAATTGAGCTACCATATGATGCGGCATGGCACCTTTTGGGCCTATAACCTAAGACCACCAGAATCTGAAAAACACAGGCAGGCCAATGTGCACTGCAGCAATACTGAAATAGCCAAGACATGGAAGCAGAAAATAGGACCATAAACAGATGAATGGACAAAGACGAAGTGGTATACGTACCAAATGTAATAGTAGCCTCGCGAAAAAAATGAACAATGCCGTTTTCAGGACTACAGTTGAGCCTAGAAATAATCATATAAGGTTAAGTAAGTGAAAAGGGTATGACAAACATCCTATGATATCATTTATACATGTTATCCTAAGATTGCTACCAATGAACATATTTCCACAGAAAAACACACTCACAGACTTACCAAAGAAACTAATGGTTAGCCAAAATGAAAGGTGGGAGGATGGGTAAATTAGGACTATGGGGTTAACATACATATACTAATGTATGTTAAATGTATATATACATATAACAGATAAACTATATGAATTATATAATCACCAATACCTTGAAAATATATATTTTGTGATCACATACATGGTAACAGGATCCGAAGATGAACAGACATATGTATGAATCATTGAGCAGATTCTGTACAGCCAGACAATCAAAACACTCTAATCAAATTTACTCCGACAAGAAGTATAAATTAAGTTTAAAAAACAAACATAAGTAAGGAGACATAAACTTCTGGGGCTTGTCCCAGCACATTCCACTCTAATTTACAACCTTGGAAAACTGCCTCCAGGAAGACTCAGTTGCCCTAGTAACAAGAGTTGAGAACGTAATAATGCTGCCGCCTTGTGGCTGTTTCCCACAACAGCAGCTTTAAACCCAGTGCCAATGGTTGCTTATATAGTCACAAGGACTGCAGGGCTCTAAATGACACAGGCCCTCAAAACATGCCCTGGCGTAGGCAATAGGCAAGAAAATTCAACATATGAGAAATTTTTCAAGAAGTCAATAAGAGGAGGGAAGTTGTACTCACTCTTTAAAAAAAAAGGGAAAGAAAAAAAAGGACATGCCTAAAGCTCAGTATAAGGAATTATAAGCCACAAGCAAATTCAAATTCAAAAAGGTTTCAGTTCACACCAGTCATAACCATCAGCAAAAAGTCTACAAACGATAAATGCTGAGGGGGTTTTAGAGAACTGTGTACCTTCTGGCTGCTGGTGGGATGTAAAGTGGCAACAGCACTAACGCAAACTGAATGGAGCTGTGCTTGAAAAGGTAAAAATTGAGCTACCATATGATGCGGCAGGGCACCTTTTGGGCCTATAACCTAAGACCACCAGAATCGGAAAGACAGAGGCAGGCAAATGTGCACTGCAGCAATATTGAAAGAGCCAAGACATGGAAGCAAAAAAAGGTCCATAAACAGATGACGGGAAAAAGAAGAAGTGGTATATGGACAGAATGGAATAGTAGCCTCGGGAAAAAAATGAACAATGCCGTTTTCAGGACTACAGTTGAGCCTAGAAATAATCATATAACGATAAGTAAGTCAAAAGGGTATGACAAATGTCCTATGATATCATTTATACATGTTATCCTAAGATTGCTACCAATGAACATATTTCCACAGAAAAAGACACTCACAGACTTATCAAATAAACTAATGGTTAGCCAAAATGAAAGGTGGGGGGATGGGTAAATTAGGACTATGGGGTTAACATGAATATACTAATGTAAGTTAAATGTACATAAACATATAACATATAAATGATATGAATTATATAATCACCAATCCCTTCAAAATATACATTCTGTAATCACATACATGGTAACAGGTTCCGAAGATGAACAGACATATGTATGAATCATTGAGCAGATTCTGTACAGCCAGACAATCAAAACACTCTAATCAAATTTACTCCGATAAGAAGTAGAAAATAAATTTAAAAAACAAACATAAGTAAGGAGATATAAACTTCTGGGGGCTTGTCCCAGCACATTCCACTCTAGTTTACAACCTCGGAACACTACCTCCAGGAAGACTCTGCTGCCCTAGTAACAAGTGTTGAGAACGTAATAATGCTGCTGCCTTGTGGCTATTTCCCACAACAGCAGCTTTAAACCCAGTGCCAATGGTTGCTTATAGACTCACAAGGACTGCAGGGCTGTAAATGACACAGGCCCTCAAAAAATGCCCTGGGGTAGGGAATAGGCAAGAAAATTCAACACATGAGAAATTTTTCAAGAAGTCAATAAGAGGAGGGAGGTTGTACTCACTCTTTAAAAAAAAAGGAAAAGAAAAAAAGAGCATGCCTAAAGCTCAGTAAAGGAAATTATTAGCCATATGCAAATTCAAATTCAATAAGGTTTCAGCTCACACCAGTCATGACCAGCAGCAAAAAGTCTACAAACTATAAATGCTGAAGGGGTTTTAGAGAACTGTGTACCTTCTTGGTGGCGGTGGGATGTAAAGTGGTAAGAGCACTAACGAAAACTGAATGGAGCTGCTTGAAAAGGTAAAAATTGAGTTAACATATGATGCGGCAGGGCACCTTTTGGGCCTATAATATAAAACCACCAAAATCGGAAAGACAGATGCAGGCAAATATGCACTGCAACAATATTGAAATAGCCAAGACATGGAAGCAAAAAAAAGGTCCATAAACAAATGAATGGACAAAGATGAAGTGGTATACGTACCAAATGGAATAGTAGCCTCGGGAAAAAAAGGAACAATGCCGTTTTCACGACTACAGTTGAGCCTACAAATAATCATATAAGGTTAAGTAAGTCAAAAGGGTATGACAAATATCCTATGATATCATTTATACATGTTATCCTAAGATTGCTACCAAAGAACATATTTCCACAGAAAAAGACACTCACAGACTTATCAAGTAAACTAATGGTTAGCCAAAAGGAAAGGTGGGAGGATGGGTAAATTAGGACTATGGGGTTAATATACATATACTAATGTATGTTAAATGTATATAAACATATAACAGATAAATTATATGAAATATATAATCACCAATACCTTTAAAATATACATTCTGTAATCACATACATGGTAACAGGGTCCAAAGGTGAACAGACATAAGTATGAATCATTGAGCAGATTCTGTACAGCCAGACAATCAACACACTCTAATCAAATTTACTCCGATAAGAAATAGAAACTAAATTTAAAAAACAAACATAAGTAAGGAGACATAAACTTCTGGGGGCTTGTCCCTGCACATTCCACTCTAATTTACAACCTCGGAACCCTACGTCCAGGAAGACTCTTTTGCCCAAGTAACAAGAGTTGAGAACGTAATAATGCTGCCGCCTTGTGGCTGTTTCGCACAAGAGCAGCTTTAAACCCACTGCTAATGGTTGCTTAATAGTCCCAAGGAATGCAGGGCTCTAAATGACACCTGCCCTCAAAAAATGCCCTGGGGTAGGGAATAGGCAGGAAAATTCAACACATGAGAAATTTTTCAAGAAGTCAAGAGAGGAGGGAAGTTGTACCTACTCTTTAACAAAAAAAGGAAACGAAGAAAAAGGATATGGTTAAAGCTCAGTATAAGGAATTATTAGCCACATGCGTTTCCAACCTCCAAAAAGGTTTCAGCTCACACCAGTCAAATGGCCATTAGCAAAAAGTCTACAAACTATAAATGCTGAATGGGTTTTAGACAACTCATACCTACTAGCTGCTGGTGGGATGTAAAGTGGTAAAAGCACTAACAAGAACTGAATGGAGCTGCTTTACAAGGTAAAAATTGAGCTACCATATGATGCGGCAGGGCACCTTTGAGCCTGTAAACGAAGACCACCAGGATCGGAAAGACAGAGGCAGGCAAATGTGCACTGCAGTAATATTGAAATAGCCAAGACATGAAAGCAAAAAAAAAGGTCCATAAACATATGAATGGAAAAAGAAGAAGTGGTATATGGACAGAATGGAATAGTAAGCTCGGGAAAAAAATGAACAATGCCGTTTTCTGGACTACAGCTGAGCCTTGAAATAATCATATAAGGTTAAGTAAGTGAAAAGGGTATGACAAACAGCCTATGATATCATTTATACATGTTATCCTAAGATTGCTACCAATGAACATATTTCCACAGAAAAAGACACTCACAGACTTATCAAATAAACTAATGGTTAGCCAAAATGAAAGGTGGGAGGATGGGTAAATTAGGACTATGGGGTTAACATACATATACTAATGTATGTTAAATGTATATAAACATATAACATATAAATTACATGAATTATATCATCACCAATACCTTCAAAATATACATTTTGTGATCACATACATGGTAACAGTATCCGAAGATGAACAGACGTATGTATGAATCATTGAGCAGATTCTGTACAGCCAGACAATCAAAACACTCTAATCAAATTTACTCCGATAAGAAATAGAAATTAAATTTAAAAAACAAACATAAGTAAGGAGACATAAACTTCTGGGGGCTTGTCCCAGGACATTCCTCTCTAATTTACAACCTGGGAACACTACCTCCAGGAAGACTCTGTTGCCCTAATAACAAGAGTTGAGAATGTAATAATGCTGCCGTCTTGTGGCTCTTTCCCACAACAGCAGCTTTAAACCCAGTGCCAATGGTTGGTTATATAGTCACAAGGACTTGCAGGGCTGTAAATGACACAGGCCCACAAAACATGCCCTGGGGTAGGGAATAGGCAAGAAAATTCAACACATGAGAAATTTTTCAAGAAGTCAATAAGAGGAGGGAAGTTGTACTCACTCTTTAAAAAAAAGGAAAACAAAAAAAGGACATGCCTAAAGCTCAGTATAAGGAATTATTAGCCACATACATATTCAAATTCAAAAAGGTTTAAGCTCACAAGAGTCATGACCATCAGCAAAAAGTCTACAAACTATAAATGCTGAAGGGGTTTTAGAGAACTGTGTACCTTCTAGTTGCTGGTGGGATGTAAAGTGGCAACAGCACTAACGCAAACTGAATGGAGCTGCTTGAAAAGGTAAAAATTGAGCTACCATATGATGCGGCAGGGCACCTTTTGGGCCTATAACCTAAGACCACCAGAATCGGAAAGACAGAGGCAGGTAAATGTGCACTGCAGCAACATTGAAATAGCCAAGACATGGAAGGAAAAAAAAAGGTCCATAAACAGATGTATGGACAAAGACGAAGTGGTATATGGACAGAATGGAATAGTAGGCTCGTGAAAAAAATGAACAATGCCTTTTCAGGACTACAGTTGAGCCTAGAAATAATCATATAACGTTAAGTAAGTGAAAAGGGTATGACAAATATCCCATGATATCATTTATATATGTTATCGTAAAATTGCTACCAATGAACATATTTCCACAGAAAAAGACACTCACAGACTTATCAAATAAACTAATGGTTAGCCAAAATGAAAGGTGGGAGGATGGGTAAATTAGGACTATGGGGTTAACATACATATACTAATGTATGTTAAATGTATATAAACATATAACATATAAAGTATATGAATTATATAATCACGAATACCTTTAAAATATATATTCTGTAATCACATACATGGTAACAGGATCCGAAGATGAAGAAACATAAATATGAATCAATGAGCAGATTCTGTACAGCCAGAAAATCAAAACACTCTAATCAGATTTACTCCGATAAGAAATAGAAATTAAATTTAAAAAACAAACAAAAGTAAGGAGAGATAAACTTCTGGGGGCTTGTCCCAGCACATTCCACTCTAATTTCCAACCTTGGAACACTACCTCCAGGAAGAGTCTTTTGCCCCATTAACAAGAGTTGAGGACGTAATAATGCTGCCGCCATGTGGCTGTTTCCCACAGCAGCAGCTTTAAACCCACTGCCAATGGTTGCCTACATAGTCACAAGGACTGCAGGGCTGTAAATGACACAGGCCCTCAAGAAATGCCCTGGGGTAGGGAATAGGCAAGAAAATTCAACACATGAGAAATTTTTCAAGAAGTCAAATAAGAGGAGGGAAGTTGTACTCACTCTTTAAAAAAAGGAAAACAAAAAAAGGACATGCCTAAAGCTCAGTATAAGGAATTATTAGCCACATGCAAATTCAAATTCAAAAAGGTTTCAGCTCACACCAGTCATAACCATCAGCAAAAAGTCTACAAACGATAAATGCTGAAGGGGTTTTAGAGAACTGTGTACCTTCAAGCTGCTGCTGGGATGTAACGTGGTAACAACACTAATGCAAACTGAATGGAGATGCTTGAAAAGGTAAAAATTGAGCTACCATATGATGCGGCATGGCACCTTTTGGGCCTATAACCTAAGACCACCAGAATCTGAAAAACACAGGCAGGCCAATGTGCACTGCAGCAATACTGAAATAGCCAAGACATGGAAGCAGAAAATAGGACCATAAACAGATGAATGGACAAAGACGAAGTGGTATACGTACCAAATGTAATAGTAGCCTCGCGAAAAAAATGAACAATGCCGTTTTCAGGACTACAGTTGAGCCTAGAAATAATCATATAAGGTTAAGTAAGTGAAAAGGGTATGACAAACATCCTATGATATCATTTATACATGTTATCCTAAGATTGCTACCAATGAACATATTTCCACAGAAAAACACACTCACAGACTTACCAAAGAAACTAATGGTTAGCCAAAATGAAAGGTGGGAGGATGGGTAAATTAGGACTATGGGGTTAACATACATATACTAATGTATGTTAAATGTATATATACATATAACAGATAAACTATATGAATTATATAATCACCAATACCTTGAAAATATATATTTTGTGATCACATACATGGTAACAGGATCCGAAGATGAACAGACATATGTATGAATCATTGAGCAGATTCTGTACAGCCAGACAATCAAAACACTCTAATCAAATTTACTCCGACAAGAAGTATAAATTAAGTTTAAAAAACAAACATAAGTAAGGAGACATAAACTTCTGGGGCTTGTCCCAGCACATTCCACTCTAATTTACAACCTTGGAAAACTGCCTCCAGGAAGACTCAGTTGCCCTAGTAACAAGAGTTGAGAACGTAATAATGCTGCCGCCTTGTGGCTGTTTCCCACAACAGCAGCTTTAAACCCAGTGCCAATGGTTGCTTATATAGTCACAAGGACTGCAGGGCTCTAAATGACACAGGCCCTCAAAACATGCCCTGGCGTAGGCAATAGGCAAGAAAATTCAACATATGAGAAATTTTTCAAGAAGTCAATAAGAGGAGGGAAGTTGTACTCACTCTTTAAAAAAAAAGGGAAAGAAAAAAAAGGACATGCCTAAAGCTCAGTATAAGGAATTATAAGCCACAAGCAAATTCAAATTCAAAAAGGTTTCAGTTCACACCAGTCATAACCATCAGCAAAAAGTCTACAAACGATAAATGCTGAGGGGGTTTTAGAGAACTGTGTACCTTCTGGCTGCTGGTGGGATGTAAAGTGGCAACAGCACTAACGCAAACTGAATGGAGCTGTGCTTGAAAAGGTAAAAATTGAGCTACCATATGATGCGGCAGGGCACCTTTTGGGCCTATAACCTAAGACCACCAGAATCGGAAAGACAGAGGCAGGCAAATGTGCACTGCAGCAATATTGAAAGAGCCAAGACATGGAAGCAAAAAAAGGTCCATAAACAGATGACGGGAAAAAGAAGAAGTGGTATATGGACAGAATGGAATAGTAGCCTCGGGAAGAAAATGAACAATGCCGTTTTCAGGACTACAGTTGAGCCTAGAAATAATCATATAACGATAAGTAAGTCAAAAGGGTATGACAAATGTCCTATGATATCATTTATACATGTTATCCTAAGATTGCTACCAATGAACATATTTCCACAGAAAAAGACACTCACAGACTTATCAAATAAACTAATGGTTAGCCAAAATGAAAGGTGGGGGGATGGGTAAATTAGGACTATGGGGTTAACATGAATATACTAATGTAAGTTAAATGTACATAAACATATAACATATAAATGATATGAATTATATAATCACCAATCCCTTCAAAATATACATTCTGTAATCACATACATGGTAACAGGATCCGAAGATGAACAGACATATGTATGAATCATTGAGCAGATTCTGTACAGCCAGACAATCAAAACACTCTAATCAAATTTACTCCGATAAGAAGTAGAAAATAAATTTAAAAAACAAACATAAGTAAGGAGATATAAACTTCTGGGGGCTTGTCCCAGCACATTCCACTCTAGTTTACAACCTCGGAACACTACCTCCAGGAAGACTCTGCTGCCCTAGTAACAAGTGTTGAGAACGTAATAATGCTGCTGCCTTGTGGCTATTTCCCACAACAGCAGCTTTAAACCCAGTGCCAATGGTTGCTTATAGACTCACAAGGACTGCAGGGCTGTAAATGACACAGGCCCTCAAAAAATGCCCTGGGGTAGGGAATAGGCAAGAAAATTCAACACATGAGAAATTTTTCAAGAAGTCAATAAGAGGAGGGAGGTTGTACTCACTCTTTAAAAAAAAAGGAAAAGAAAAAAAGAGCATGCCTAAAGCTCAGTAAAGGAAATTATTAGCCATATGCAAATTCAAATTCAATAAGGTTTCAGCTCACACCAGTCATGACCAGCAGCAAAAAGTCTACAAACTATAAATGCTGAAGGGGTTTTAGAGAACTGTGTACCTTCTTGGTGCCGGTGGGATGTAAAGTGGTAAGAGCACTAACGAAAACTGAATGGAGCTGCTTGAAAAGGTAAAAATTGAGTTAACATATGATGCGGCAGGGCACCTTTTGGGCCTATAATATAAAACCACCAAAATCGGAAAGACAGATGCAGGCAAATATGCACTGCAACAATATTGAAATAGCCAAGACATGGAAGCAAAAAAAAGGTCCATAAACAAATGAATGGACAAAGATGAAGTGGTATACGTACCAAATGGAATAGTAGCCTCGGGAAAAAAAGGAACAATGCCGTTTTCACGACTACAGTTGAGCCTACAAATAATCATATAAGGTTAAGTAAGTCAAAAGGGTATGACAAATATCCTATGATATCATTTATACATGTTATCCTAAGATTGCTACCAAAGAACATATTTCCACAGAAAAAGACACTCACAGACTTATCAAGTAAACTAATGGTTAGCCAAAAGGAAAGGTGGGAGGATGGGTAAATTAGGACTATGGGGTTAATATACATATACTAATGTATGTTAAATGTATATAAACATATAACAGATAAATTATATGAATTATATAATCACCAATACCTTTAAAATATACATTCTGTAATCACATACATGGTAACAGGGTCCAAAGGTGAACAGACATAAGTATGAATCATTGAGCAGATTCTGTACAGCCAGACAATCAACACACTCTAATCAAATTTACTCCGATAAGAAATAGAAACTAAATTTAAAAAACAAACATAAGTAAGGAGACATAAACTTCTGGGGGCTTGTCCCTGCACATTCCACTCTAATTTACAACCTCGGAACCCTACGTCCAGGAAGACTCTTTTGCCCAAGTAACAAGAGTTGAGAACGTAATAATGCTGCCGCCTTGTGGCTGTTTCGCACAAGAGCAGCTTTAAACCCACTGCTAATGGTTGCTTAATAGTCCCAAGGAATGCAGGGCTCTAAATGACACCTGCCCTCAAAAAATGCCCTGGGGTAGGGAATAGGCAGGAAAATTCAACACATGAGAAATTTTTCAAGAAGTCAAGAGAGGAGGGAAGTTGTACCTACTCTTTAACAAAAAAAGGAAACGAAGAAAAAGGATATGGTTAAAGCTCAGTATAAGGAATTATTAGCCACATGCGTTTCCAACCTCCAAAAAGGTTTCAGCTCACACCAGTCAAATGGCCATTAGCAAAAAGTCTACAAACTATAAATGCTGAATGGGTTTTAGACAACTCATACCTACTAGCTGCTGGTGGGATGTAAAGTGGTAAAAGCACTAACAAGAACTGAATGGAGCTGCTTTACAAGGTAAAAATTGAGCTACCATATGATGCGGCAGGGCACCTTTGAGCCTGTAAACGAAGACCACCAGGATCGGAAAGACAGAGGCAGGCAAATGTGCACTGCAGTAATATTGAAATAGCCAAGACATGAAAGCAAAAAAAAAGGTCCATAAACATATGAATGGAAAAAGAAGAAGTGGTATATGGACAGAATGGAATAGTAAGCTCGGGAAAAAAATGAACAATGCCGTTTTCTGGACTACAGCTGAGCCTTGAAATAATCATATAAGGTTAAGTAAGTGAAAAGTGTATGACAAACAGCCTATGATATCATTTATACATGTTATCCTAAGATTGCTACCAATGAACATATTTCCACAGAAAAAGACACTCACAGACTTATCAAATAAACTAATGGTTAGCCAAAATGAAAGGTGGGAGGATGGGTAAATTAGGACTATGGGGTTAACATACATATACTAATGTATGTTAAATGTATATAAACATATAACATATAAATTACATGAATTATATCATCACCAATACCTTCAAAATATACATTTTGTGATCACATACATGGTAACAGTATCCGAAGATGAACAGACGTATGTATGAATCATTGAGCAGATTCTGTACAGCCAGACAATCAAAACACTCTAATCAAATTTACTCCGATAAGAAATAGAAATTAAATTTAAAAAACAAACATAAGTAAGGAGACATAAACTTCTGGGGGCTTGTCCCAGGACATTCCTCTCTAATTTACAACCTGGGAACACTACCTCCAGGAAGACTCTGTTGCCCTAATAACAAGAGTTGAGAATGTAATAATGCTGCCGTCTTGTGGCTCTTTCCCACAACAGCAGCTTTAAACCCAGTGCCAATGGTTGGTTATATAGTCACAAGGACTGCAGGGCTGTAAATGACACAGGCCCACAAAACATGCCCTGGGGTAGGGAATAGGCAAGAAAATTCAACACATGAGAAATTTTTCAAGAAGTCAATAAGAGGAGGGAAGTTGTACTCACTCTTTAAAAAAAAGGAAAACAAAAAAAAGGACATGCCTAAAGCTCAGTATAAGGAATTATTAGCCACATACATATTCAAATTCAAAAAGGTTTAAGCTCACAAGAGTCATGACCATCAGCAAAAAGTCTACAAACTATAAATGCTGAAGGGGTTTTAGAGAACTGTGTACCTTCTAGTTGCTGGTGGGATGTAAAGTGGCAACAGCACTAACGCAAACTGAATGGAGCTGCTTGAAAAGGTAAAAATTGAGCTACCATATGATGCGGCAGGGCACCTTTTGGGCCTATAACCTAAGACCACCAGAATCGGAAAGACAGAGGCAGGTAAATGTGCACTGCAGCAACATTGAAATAGCCAAGACATGGAAGGAAAAAAAAAGGTCCATAAACAGATGTATGGACAAAGACGAAGTGGTATATGGACAGAATGGAATAGTAGGCTCGTGAAAAAAATGAACAATGCCTTTTCAGGACTACAGTTGAGCCTAGAAATAATCATATAACGTTAAGTAAGTGAAAAGGGTATGACAAATATCCCATGATATCATTTATATATGTTATCGTAAAATTGCTACCAATGAACATATTTCCACAGAAAAAGACACTCACAGACTTATCAAATAAACTAATGGTTAGCCAAAATGAAAGGTGGGAGGATGGGTAAATTAGGACTATGGGGTTAACATACATATACTAATGTATGTTAAATGTATATAAACATATAACATATAAAGTATATGAATTATATAATCACGAATACCTTTAAAATATATATTCTGTAATCACATACATGGTAACAGGATCCGAAGATGAAGAAACATAAATATGAATCAATGAGCAGATTCTGTACAGCCAGAAAATCAAAACACTCTAATCAGATTTACTCCGATAAGAAATAGAAATTAAATTTAAAAAACAAACAAAAGTAAGGAGAGATAAACTTCTGGGGGCTTGTCCCAGCACATTCCACTCTAATTTCCAACCTTGGAACACTACCTCCAGGAAGAGTCTTTTGCCCCATTAACAAGAGTTGAGGACGTAATAATGCTGCCGCCATGTGGCTGTTTCCCACAGCAGCAGCTTTAAACCCACTGCCAATGGTTGCCTACATAGTCACAAGGACTGCAGGGCTGTAAATGACACAGGCCCTCAAGAAATGCCCTGGGGTAGGGAATAGGCAAGAAAATTCAACACATGAGAAATTTTTCAAGAAGTCAATAAGAGGAGGGAAGTTGTACTCACTCTTTAAAAAAAAGGAAAACAAAAAAAGGACATGCCTAAAGCTCAGTATAAGGAATTATTAGCCACATGCAAATTCAAATTCAAAAAGGTTTCAGCTCACACCAGTCATAACCATCAGCAAAAAGTCTACAAACGATAAATGCTGAAGGGGTTTTAGAGAACTGTGTACCTTCAAGCTGCTGCTGGGATGTAACGTGGTAACAACACTAATGCAAACTGAATGGAGATGCTTGAAAAGGTAAAAATTGAGCTACCATATGATGCGGCATGGCACCTTTTGGGCCTATAACCTAAGACCACCAGAATCTGAAAAACACAGGCAGGCCAATGTGCACTGCAGCAATACTGAAATAGCCAAGACATGGAAGCAGAAAATAGGACCATAAACAGATGAATGGACAAAGACGAAGTGGTATACGTACCAAATGTAATAGTAGCCTCGCGAAAAAAATGAACAATGCCGTTTTCAGGACTACAGTTGAGCCTAGAAATAATCATATAAGGTTAAGTAAGTGAAAAGGGTATGACAAACATCCTATGATATCATTTATACATGTTATCCTAAGATTGCTACCAATGAACATATTTCCACAGAAAAACACACTCACAGACTTACCAAAGAAACTAATGGTTAGCCAAAATGAAAGGTGGGAGGATGGGTAAATTAGGACTATGGGGTTAACATACATATACTAATGTATGTTAAATGTATATATACATATAACAGATAAACTATATGAATTATATAATCACCAATACCTTGAAAATATATATTTTGTGATCACATACATGGTAACAGGATCCGAAGATGAACAGACATATGTATGAATCATTGAGCAGATTCTGTACAGCCAGACAATCAAAACACTCTAATCAAATTTACTCCGACAAGAAGTATAAATTAAGTTTAAAAAACAAACATAAGTAAGGAGACATAAACTTCTGGGGCTTGTCCCAGCACATTCCACTCTAATTTACAACCTTGGAAAACTGCCTCCAGGAAGACTCAGTTGCCCTAGTAACAAGAGTTGAGAACGTAATAATGCTGCCGCCTTGTGGCTGTTTCCCACAACAGCAGCTTTAAACCCAGTGCCAATGGTTGCTTATATAGTCACAAGGACTGCAGGGCTCTAAATGACACAGGCCCTCAAAACATGCCCTGGCGTAGGCAATAGGCAAGAAAATTCAACATATGAGAAATTTTTCAAGAAGTCAATAAGAGGAGGGAAGTTGTACTCACTCTTTAAAAAAAAAGGGAAAGAAAAAAAAGGACATGCCTAAAGCTCAGTATAAGGAATTATAAGCCACAAGCAAATTCAAATTCAAAAAGGTTTCAGTTCACACCAGTCATAACCATCAGCAAAAAGTCTACAAACGATAAATGCTGAGGGGGTTTTAGAGAACTGTGTACCTTCTGGCTGCTGGTGGGATGTAAAGTGGCAACAGCACTAACGCAAACTGAATGGAGCTGTGCTTGAAAAGGTAAAAATTGAGCTACCATATGATGCGGCAGGGCACCTTTTGGGCCTATAACCTAAGACCACCAGAATCGGAAAGACAGAGGCAGGCAAATGTGCACTGCAGCAATATTGAAAGAGCCAAGACATGGAAGCAAAAAAAGGTCCATAAACAGATGACGGGAAAAAGAAGAAGTGGTATATGGACAGAATGGAATAGTAGCCTCGGGAAGAAAATGAACAATGCCGTTTTCAGGACTACAGTTGAGCCTAGAAATAATCATATAACGATAAGTAAGTCAAAAGGGTATGACAAATGTCCTATGATATCATTTATACATGTTATCCTAAGATTGCTACCAATGAACATATTTCCACAGAAAAAGACACTCACAGACTTATCAAATAAACTAATGGTTAGCCAAAATGAAAGGTGGGGGGATGGGTAAATTAGGACTATGGGGTTAACATGAATATACTAATGTAAGTTAAATGTACATAAACATATAACATATAAATGATATGAATTATATAATCACCAATCCCTTCAAAATATACATTCTGTAATCACATACATGGTAACAGGATCCGAAGATGAACAGACATATGTATGAATCATTGAGCAGATTCTGTACAGCCAGACAATCAAAACACTCTAATCAAATTTACTCCGATAAGAAGTAGAAAATAAATTTAAAAAACAAACATAAGTAAGGAGATATAAACTTCTGGGGGCTTGTCCCAGCACATTCCACTCTAGTTTACAACCTCGGAACACTACCTCCAGGAAGACTCTGCTGCCCTAGTAACAAGTGTTGAGAACGTAATAATGCTGCTGCCTTGTGGCTATTTCCCACAACAGCAGCTTTAAACCCAGTGCCAATGGTTGCTTATAGACTCACAAGGACTGCAGGGCTGTAAATGACACAGGCCCTCAAAAAATGCCCTGGGGTAGGGAATAGGCAAGAAAATTCAACACATGAGAAATTTTTCAAGAAGTCAATAAGAGGAGGGAGGTTGTACTCACTCTTTAAAAAAAAAGGAAAAGAAAAAAAGAGCATGCCTAAAGCTCAGTAAAGGAAATTATTAGCCATATGCAAATTCAAATTCAATAAGGTTTCAGCTCACACCAGTCATGACCAGCAGCAAAAAGTCTACAAACTATAAATGCTGAAGGGGTTTTAGAGAACTGTGTACCTTCTTGGTGGCGGTGGGATGTAAAGTGGTAAGAGCACTAACGAAAACTGAATGGAGCTGCTTGAAAAGGTAAAAATTGAGTTAACATATGATGCGGCAGGGCACCTTTTGGGCCTATAATATAAAACCACCAAAATCGGAAAGACAGATGCAGGCAAATATGCACTGCAACAATATTGAAATAGCCAAGACATGGAAGCAAAAAAAAGGTCCATAAACAAATGAATGGACAAAGATGAAGTGGTATACGTACCAAATGGAATAGTAGCCTCGGGAAAAAAAGGAACAATGCCGTTTTCACGACTACAGTTGAGCCTACAAATAATCATATAAGGTTAAGTAAGTCAAAAGGGTATGACAAATATCCTATGATATCATTTATACATGTTATCCTAAGATTGCTACCAAAGAACATATTTCCACAGAAAAAGACACTCACAGACTTATCAAGTAAACTAATGGTTAGCCAAAAGGAAAGGTGGGAGGATGGGTAAATTAGGACTATGGGGTTAATATACATATACTAATGTATGTTAAATGTATATAAACATATAACAGATAAATTATATGAAATATATAATCACCAATACCTTTAAAATATACATTCTGTAATCACATACATGGTAACAGGGTCCAAAGGTGAACAGACATAAGTATGAATCATTGAGCAGATTCTGTACAGCCAGACAATCAACACACTCTAATCAAATTTACTCCGATAAGAAATAGAAACTAAATTTAAAAAACAAACATAAGTAAGGAGACATAAACTTCTGGGGGCTTGTCCCTGCACATTCCACTCTAATTTACAACCTCGGAACCCTACGTCCAGGAAGACTCTTTTGCCCAAGTAACAAGAGTTGAGAACGTAATAATGCTGCCGCCTTGTGGCTGTTTCGCACAAGAGCAGCTTTAAACCCACTGCTAATGGTTGCTTAATAGTCCCAAGGAATGCAGGGCTCTAAATGACACCTGCCCTCAAAAAATGCCCTGGGGTAGGGAATAGGCAGGAAAATTCAACACATGAGAAATTTTTCAAGAAGTCAAGAGAGGAGGGAAGTTGTACCTACTCTTTAACAAAAAAAGGAAACGAAGAAAAAGGATATGGTTAAAGCTCAGTATAAGGAATTATTAGCCACATGCGTTTCCAACCTCCAAAAAGGTTTCAGCTCACACCAGTCAAATGGCCATTAGCAAAAAGTCTACAAACTATAAATGCTGAATGGGTTTTAGACAACTCATACCTACTAGCTGCTGGTGGGATGTAAAGTGGTAAAAGCACTAACAAGAACTGAATGGAGCTGCTTTACAAGGTAAAAATTGAGCTACCATATGATGCGGCAGGGCACCTTTGAGCCTATAAACGAAGACCACCAGGATCGGAAAGACAGAGGCAGGCAAATGTGCACTGCAGTAATATTGAAATAGCCAAGACATGAAAGCAAAAAAAAAGGTCCATAAACATATGAATGGAAAAAGAAGAAGTGGTATATGGACAGAATGGAATAGTAAGCTCGGGAAAAAAATGAACAATGCCGTTTTCTGGACTACAGCTGAGCCTTGAAATAATCATATAAGGTTAAGTAAGTGAAAAGGGTATGACAAACAGCCTATGATATCATTTATACATGTTATCCTAAGATTGCTACCAATGAACATATTTCCACAGAAAAAGACACTCACAGACTTATCAAATAAACTAATGGTTAGCCAAAATGAAAGGTGGGAGGATGGGTAAATTAGGACTATGGGGTTAACATACATATACTAATGTATGTTAAATGTATATAAACATATAACATATAAATTACATGAATTATATCATCACCAATACCTTCAAAATATACATTTTGTGATCACATACATGGTAACAGTATCCGAAGATGAACAGACGTATGTATGAATCATTGAGCAGATTCTGTACAGCCAGACAATCAAAACACTCTAATCAAATTTACTCCGATAAGAAATAGAAATTAAATTTAAAAAACAAACATAAGTAAGGAGACATAAACTTCTGGGGGCTTGTCCCAGGACATTCCTCTCTAATTTACAACCTGGGAACACTACCTCCAGGAAGACTCTGTTGCCCTAATAACAAGAGTTGAGAATGTAATAATGCTGCCGTCTTGTGGCTCTTTCCCACAACAGCAGCTTTAAACCCAGTGCCAATGGTTGGTTATATAGTCACAAGGACTGCAGGGCTGTAAATGACACAGGCCCACAAAACATGCCCTGGGGTAGGGAATAGGCAAGAAAATTCAACACATGAGAAATTTTTCAAGAAGTCAATAAGAGGAGGGAAGTTGTACTCACTCTTTAAAAAAAAGGAAAACAAAAAAAAGGACATGCCTAAAGCTCAGTATAAGGAATTATTAGCCACATACATATTCAAATTCAAAAAGGTTTAAGCTCACAAGAGTCATGACCATCAGCAAAAAGTCTACAAACTATAAATGCTGAAGGGGTTTTAGAGAACTGTGTACCTTCTAGTTGCTGGTGGGATGTAAAGTGGCAACAGCACTAACGCAAACTGAATGGAGCTGCTTGAAAAGGTAAAAATTGAGCTACCATATGATGCGGCAGGGCACCTTTTGGGCCTATAACCTAAGACCACCAGAATCGGAAAGACAGAGGCAGGTAAATGTGCACTGCAGCAACATTGAAATAGCCAAGACATGGAAGGAAAAAAAAAGGTCCATAAACAGATGTATGGACAAAGACGAAGTGGTATATGGACAGAATGGAATAGTAGGCTCGTGAAAAAAATGAACAATGCCTTTTCAGGACTACAGTTGAGCCTAGAAATAATCATATAACGTTAAGTAAGTGAAAAGGGTATGACAAATATCCCATGATATCATTTATATATGTTATCGTAAAATTGCTACCAATGAACATATTTCCACAGAAAAAGACACTCACAGACTTATCAAATAAACTAATGGTTAGCCAAAATGAAAGGTGGGAGGATGGGTAAATTAGGACTATGGGGTTAACATACATATACTAATGTATGTTAAATGTATATAAACATATAACATATAAAGTATATGAATTATATAATCACGAATACCTTTAAAATATATATTCTGTAATCACATACATGGTAACAGGATCCGAAGATGAAGAAACATAAATATGAATCAATGAGCAGATTCTGTACAGCCAGAAAATCAAAACACTCTAATCAGATTTACTCCGATAAGAAATAGAAATTAAATTTAAAAAACAAACAAAAGTAAGGAGAGATAAACTTCTGGGGGCTTGTCCCAGCACATTCCACTCTAATTTCCAACCTTGGAACACTACCTCCAGGAAGAGTCTTTTGCCCCATTAACAAGAGTTGAGGACGTAATAATGCTGCCGCCATGTGGCTGTTTCCCACAGCAGCAGCTTTAAACCCACTGCCAATGGTTGCCTACATAGTCACAAGGACTGCAGGGCTGTAAATGACACAGGCCCTCAAGAAATGCCCTGGGGTAGGGAATAGGCAAGAAAATTCAACACATGAGAAATTTTTCAAGAAGTCAATAAGAGGAGGGAAGTTGTACTCACTCTTTAAAAAAAAGGAAAACAAAAAAAGGACATGCCTAAAGCTCAGTATAAGGAATTATTAGCCACATGCAAATTCAAATTCAAAAAGGTTTCAGCTCACACCAGTCATAACCATCAGCAAAAAGTCTACAAACGATAAATGCTGAAGGGGTTTTAGAGAACTGTGTACCTTCAAGCTGCTGCTGGGATGTAACGTGGTAACAACACTAATGCAAACTGAATGGAGATGCTTGAAAAGGTAAAAATTGAGCTACCATATGATGCGGCATGGCACCTTTTGGGCCTATAACCTAAGACCACCAGAATCTGAAAAACACAGGCAGGCCAATGTGCACTGCAGCAATACTGAAATAGCCAAGACATGGAAGCAGAAAATAGGACCATAAACAGATGAATGGACAAAGACGAAGTGGTATACGTACCAAATGTAATAGTAGCCTCGCGAAAAAAATGAACAATGCCGTTTTCAGGACTACAGTTGAGCCTAGAAATAATCATATAAGGTTAAGTAAGTGAAAAGGGTATGACAAACATCCTATGATATCATTTATACATGTTATCCTAAGATTGCTACCAATGAACATATTTCCACAGAAAAACACACTCACAGACTTACCAAAGAAACTAATGGTTAGCCAAAATGAAAGGTGGGAGGATGGGTAAATTAGGACTATGGGGTTAACATACATATACTAATGTATGTTAAATGTATATATACATATAACAGATAAACTATATGAATTATATAATCACCAATACCTTGAAAATATATATTTTGTGATCACATACATGGTAACAGGATCCGAAGATGAACAGACATATGTATGAATCATTGAGCAGATTCTGTACAGCCAGACAATCAAAACACTCTAATCAAATTTACTCCGACAAGAAGTATAAATTAAGTTTAAAAAACAAACATAAGTAAGGAGACATAAACTTCTGGGGCTTGTCCCAGCACATTCCACTCTAATTTACAACCTTGGAAAACTGCCTCCAGGAAGACTCAGTTGCCCTAGTAACAAGAGTTGAGAACGTAATAATGCTGCCGCCTTGTGGCTGTTTCCCACAACAGCAGCTTTAAACCCAGTGCCAATGGTTGCTTATATAGTCACAAGGACTGCAGGGCTCTAAATGACACAGGCCCTCAAAACATGCCCTGGCGTAGGCAATAGGCAAGAAAATTCAACATATGAGAAATTTTTCAAGAAGTCAATAAGAGGAGGGAAGTTGTACTCACTCTTTAAAAAAAAAGGGAAAGAAAAAAAAGGACATGCCTAAAGCTCAGTATAAGGAATTATAAGCCACAAGCAAATTCAAATTCAAAAAGGTTTCAGTTCACACCAGTCATAACCATCAGCAAAAAGTCTACAAACGATAAATGCTGAGGGGGTTTTAGAGAACTGTGTACCTTCTGGCTGCTGGTGGGATGTAAAGTGGCAACAGCACTAACGCAAACTGAATGGAGCTGTGCTTGAAAAGGTAAAAATTGAGCTACCATATGATGCGGCAGGGCACCTTTTGGGCCTATAACCTAAGACCACCAGAATCGGAAAGACAGAGGCAGGCAAATGTGCACTGCAGCAATATTGAAAGAGCCAAGACATGGAAGCAAAAAAAGGTCCATAAACAGATGACGGGAAAAAGAAGAAGTGGTATATGGACAGAATGGAATAGTAGCCTCGGGAAGAAAATGAACAATGCCGTTTTCAGGACTACAGTTGAGCCTAGAAATAATCATATAACGATAAGTAAGTCAAAAGGGTATGACAAATGTCCTATGATATCATTTATACATGTTATCCTAAGATTGCTACCAATGAACATATTTCCACAGAAAAAGACACTCACAGACTTATCAAATAAACTAATGGTTAGCCAAAATGAAAGGTGGGGGGATGGGTAAATTAGGACTATGGGGTTAACATGAATATACTAATGTAAGTTAAATGTACATAAACATATAACATATAAATGATATGAATTATATAATCACCAATCCCTTCAAAATATACATTCTGTAATCACATACATGGTAACAGGATCCGAAGATGAACAGACATATGTATGAATCATTGAGCAGATTCTGTACAGCCAGACAATCAAAACACTCTAATCAAATTTACTCCGATAAGAAGTAGAAAATAAATTTAAAAAACAAACATAAGTAAGGAGATATAAACTTCTGGGGGCTTGTCCCAGCACATTCCACTCTAGTTTACAACCTCGGAACACTACCTCCAGGAAGACTCTGCTGCCCTAGTAACAAGTGTTGAGAACGTAATAATGCTGCTGCCTTGTGGCTATTTCCCACAACAGCAGCTTTAAACCCAGTGCCAATGGTTGCTTATAGACTCACAAGGACTGCAGGGCTGTAAATGACACAGGCCCTCAAAAAATGCCCTGGGGTAGGGAATAGGCAAGAAAATTCAACACATGAGAAATTTTTCAAGAAGTCAATAAGAGGAGGGAGGTTGTACTCACTCTTTAAAAAAAAAGGAAAAGAAAAAAAGAGCATGCCTAAAGCTCAGTAAAGGAAATTATTAGCCATATGCAAATTCAAATTCAATAAGGTTTCAGCTCACACCAGTCATGACCAGCAGCAAAAAGTCTACAAACTATAAATGCTGAAGGGGTTTTAGAGAACTGTGTACCTTCTTGGTGCCGGTGGGATGTAAAGTGGTAAGAGCACTAACGAAAACTGAATGGAGCTGCTTGAAAAGGTAAAAATTGAGTTAACATATGATGCGGCAGGGCACCTTTTGGGCCTATAATATAAAACCACCAAAATCGGAAAGACAGATGCAGGCAAATATGCACTGCAACAATATTGAAATAGCCAAGACATGGAAGCAAAAAAAAGGTCCATAAACAAATGAATGGACAAAGATGAAGTGGTATACGTACCAAATGGAATAGTAGCCTCGGGAAAAAAAGGAACAATGCCGTTTTCACGACTACAGTTGAGCCTACAAATAATCATATAAGGTTAAGTAAGTCAAAAGGGTATGACAAATATCCTATGATATCATTTATACATGTTATCCTAAGATTGCTACCAAAGAACATATTTCCACAGAAAAAGACACTCACAGACTTATCAAGTAAACTAATGGTTAGCCAAAAGGAAAGGTGGGAGGATGGGTAAATTAGGACTATGGGGTTAATATACATATACTAATGTATGTTAAATGTATATAAACATATAACAGATAAATTATATGAAATATATAATCACCAATACCTTTAAAATATACATTCTGTAATCACATACATGGTAACAGGGTCCAAAGGTGAACAGACATAAGTATGAATCATTGAGCAGATTCTGTACAGCCAGACAATCAACACACTCTAATCAAATTTACTCCGATAAGAAATAGAAACTAAATTTAAAAAACAAACATAAGTAAGGAGACATAAACTTCTGGGGGCTTGTCCCTGCACATTCCACTCTAATTTACAACCTCGGAACCCTACGTCCAGGAAGACTCTTTTGCCCAAGTAACAAGAGTTGAGAACGTAATAATGCTGCCGCCTTGTGGCTGTTTCGCACAAGAGCAGCTTTAAACCCACTGCTAATGGTTGCTTAATAGTCCCAAGGAATGCAGGGCTCTAAATGACACCTGCCCTCAAAAAATGCCCTGGGGTAGGGAATAGGCAGGAAAATTCAACACATGAGAAATTTTTCAAGAAGTCAAGAGAGGAGGGAAGTTGTACCTACTCTTTAACAAAAAAAGGAAACGAAGAAAAAGGATATGGTTAAAGCTCAGTATAAGGAATTATTAGCCACATGCGTTTCCAACCTCCAAAAAGGTTTCAGCTCACACCAGTCAAATGGCCATTAGCAAAAAGTCTACAAACTATAAATGCTGAATGGGTTTTAGACAACTCATACCTACTAGCTGCTGGTGGGATGTAAAGTGGTAAAAGCACTAACAAGAACTGAATGGAGCTGCTTTACAAGGTAAAAATTGAGCTACCATATGATGCGGCAGGGCACCTTTGAGCCTATAAACGAAGACCACCAGGATCGGAAAGACAGAGGCAGGCAAATGTGCACTGCAGTAATATTGAAATAGCCAAGACATGAAAGCAAAAAAAAAGGTCCATAAACATATGAATGGAAAAAGAAGAAGTGGTATATGGACAGAATGGAATAGTAAGCTCGGGAAAAAAATGAACAATGCCGTTTTCTGGACTACAGCTGAGCCTTGAAATAATCATATAAGGTTAAGTAAGTGAAAAGGGTATGACAAACAGCCTATGATATCATTTATACATGTTATCCTAAGATTGCTACCAATGAACATATTTCCACAGAAAAAGACACTCACAGACTTATCAAATAAACTAATGGTTAGCCAAAATGAAAGGTGGGAGGATGGGTAAATTAGGACTATGGGGTTAACATACATATACTAATGTATGTTAAATGTATATAAACATATAACATATAAATTACATGAATTATATCATCACCAATACCTTCAAAATATACATTTTGTGATCACATACATGGTAACAGTATCCGAAGATGAACAGACGTATGTATGAATCATTGAGCAGATTCTGTACAGCCAGACAATCAAAACACTCTAATCAAATTTACTCCGATAAGAAATAGAAATTAAATTTAAAAAACAAACATAAGTAAGGAGACATAAACTTCTGGGGGCTTGTCCCAGGACATTCCTCTCTAATTTACAACCTGGGAACACTACCTCCAGGAAGACTCTGTTGCCCTAATAACAAGAGTTGAGAATGTAATAATGCTGCCGTCTTGTGGCTCTTTCCCACAACAGCAGCTTTAAACCCAGTGCCAATGGTTGGTTATATAGTCACAAGGACTGCAGGGCTGTAAATGACACAGGCCCACAAAACATGCCCTGGGGTAGGGAATAGGCAAGAAAATTCAACACATGAGAAATTTTTCAAGAAGTCAATAAGAGGAGGGAAGTTGTACTCACTCTTTAAAAAAAAGGAAAACAAAAAAAAGGACATGCCTAAAGCTCAGTATAAGGAATTATTAGCCACATACATATTCAAATTCAAAAAGGTTTAAGCTCACAAGAGTCATGACCATCAGCAAAAAGTCTACAAACTATAAATGCTGAAGGGGTTTTAGAGAACTGTGTACCTTCTAGTTGCTGGTGGGATGTAAAGTGGCAACAGCACTAACGCAAACTGAATGGAGCTGCTTGAAAAGGTAAAAATTGAGCTACCATATGATGCGGCAGGGCACCTTTTGGGCCTATAACCTAAGACCACCAGAATCGGAAAGACAGAGGCAGGTAAATGTGCACTGCAGCAACATTGAAATAGCCAAGACATGGAAGGAAAAAAAAAGGTCCATAAACAGATGTATGGACAAAGACGAAGTGGTATATGGACAGAATGGAATAGTAGGCTCGTGAAAAAAATGAACAATGCCTTTTCAGGACTACAGTTGAGCCTAGAAATAATCATATAACGTTAAGTAAGTGAAAAGGGTATGACAAATATCCCATGATATCATTTATATATGTTATCGTAAAATTGCTACCAATGAACATATTTCCACAGAAAAAGACACTCACAGACTTATCAAATAAACTAATGGTTAGCCAAAATGAAAGGTGGGAGGATGGGTAAATTAGGACTATGGGGTTAACATACATATACTAATGTATGTTAAATGTATATAAACATATAACATATAAAGTATATGAATTATATAATCACGAATACCTTTAAAATATATATTCTGTAATCACATACATGGTAACAGGATCCGAAGATGAAGAAACATAAATATGAATCAATGAGCAGATTCTGTACAGCCAGAAAATCAAAACACTCTAATCAGATTTACTCCGATAAGAAATAGAAATTAAATTTAAAAAACAAACAAAAGTAAGGAGAGATAAACTTCTGGGGGCTTGTCCCAGCACATTCCACTCTAATTTCCAACCTTGGAACACTACCTCCAGGAAGAGTCTTTTGCCCCATTAACAAGAGTTGAGGACGTAATAATGCTGCCGCCATGTGGCTGTTTCCCACAGCAGCAGCTTTAAACCCACTGCCAATGGTTGCCTACATAGTCACAAGGACTGCAGGGCTGTAAATGACACAGGCCCTCAAGAAATGCCCTGGGGTAGGGAATAGGCAAGAAAATTCAACACATGAGAAATTTTTCAAGAAGTCAATAAGAGGAGGGAAGTTGTACTCACTCTTTAAAAAAAAGGAAAACAAAAAAAGGACATGCCTAAAGCTCAGTATAAGGAATTATTAGCCACATGCAAATTCAAATTCAAAAAGGTTTCAGCTCACACCAGTCATAACCATCAGCAAAAAGTCTACAAACGATAAATGCTGAAGGGGTTTTAGAGAACTGTGTACCTTCAAGCTGCTGCTGGGATGTAACGTGGTAACAACACTAATGCAAACTGAATGGAGATGCTTGAAAAGGTAAAAATTGAGCTACCATATGATGCGGCATGGCACCTTTTGGGCCTATAACCTAAGACCACCAGAATCTGAAAAACACAGGCAGGCCAATGTGCACTGCAGCAATACTGAAATAGCCAAGACATGGAAGCAGAAAATAGGACCATAAACAGATGAATGGACAAAGACGAAGTGGTATACGTACCAAATGTAATAGTAGCCTCGCGAAAAAAATGAACAATGCCGTTTTCAGGACTACAGTTGAGCCTAGAAATAATCATATAAGGTTAAGTAAGTGAAAAGGGTATGACAAACATCCTATGATATCATTTATACATGTTATCCTAAGATTGCTACCAATGAACATATTTCCACAGAAAAACACACTCACAGACTTACCAAAGAAACTAATGGTTAGCCAAAATGAAAGGTGGGAGGATGGGTAAATTAGGACTATGGGGTTAACATACATATACTAATGTATGTTAAATGTATATATACATATAACAGATAAACTATATGAATTATATAATCACCAATACCTTGAAAATATATATTTTGTGATCACATACATGGTAACAGGATCCGAAGATGAACAGACATATGTATGAATCATTGAGCAGATTCTGTACAGCCAGACAATCAAAACACTCTAATCAAATTTACTCCGACAAGAAGTATAAATTAAGTTTAAAAAACAAACATAAGTAAGGAGACATAAACTTCTGGGGCTTGTCCCAGCACATTCCACTCTAATTTACAACCTTGGAAAACTGCCTCCAGGAAGACTCAGTTGCCCTAGTAACAAGAGTTGAGAACGTAATAATGCTGCCGCCTTGTGGCTGTTTCCCACAACAGCAGCTTTAAACCCAGTGCCAATGGTTGCTTATATAGTCACAAGGACTGCAGGGCTCTAAATGACACAGGCCCTCAAAACATGCCCTGGCGTAGGCAATAGGCAAGAAAATTCAACATATGAGAAATTTTTCAAGAAGTCAATAAGAGGAGGGAAGTTGTACTCACTCTTTAAAAAAAAAGGGAAAGAAAAAAAAGGACATGCCTAAAGCTCAGTATAAGGAATTATAAGCCACAAGCAAATTCAAATTCAAAAAGGTTTCAGTTCACACCAGTCATAACCATCAGCAAAAAGTCTACAAACGATAAATGCTGAGGGGGTTTTAGAGAACTGTGTACCTTCTGGCTGCTGGTGGGATGTAAAGTGGCAACAGCACTAACGCAAACTGAATGGAGCTGTGCTTGAAAAGGTAAAAATTGAGCTACCATATGATGCGGCAGGGCACCTTTTGGGCCTATAACCTAAGACCACCAGAATCGGAAAGACAGAGGCAGGCAAATGTGCACTGCAGCAATATTGAAAGAGCCAAGACATGGAAGCAAAAAAAGGTCCATAAACAGATGACGGGAAAAAGAAGAAGTGGTATATGGACAGAATGGAATAGTAGCCTCGGGAAAAAAATGAACAATGCCGTTTTCAGGACTACAGTTGAGCCTAGAAATAATCATATAACGATAAGTAAGTCAAAAGGGTATGACAAATGTCCTATGATATCATTTATCCATGTTATCCTAAGATTGCTACCAATGAACATATTTCCACAGAAAAAGACACTCACAGACTTATCAAATAAACTAATGGTTAGCCAAAATGAAAGGTGGGGGGATGGGTAAATTAGGACTATGGGGTTAACATGAATATACTAATGTAAGTTAAATGTACATAAACATATAACATATAAATGATATGAATTATATAATCACCAATCCCTTCAAAATATACATTCTGTAATCACATACATGGTAACAGGATCCGAAGATGAACAGACATATGTATGAATCATTGAGCAGATTCTGTACAGCCAGACAATCAAAACACTCTAATCAAATTTACTCCGATAAGAAGTAGAAAATAAATTTAAAAAACAAACATAAGTAAGGAGATATAAACTTCTGGGGGCTTGTCCCAGCACATTCCACTCTAGTTTACAACCTCGGAACACTACCTCCAGGAAGACTCTGCTGCCCTAGTAACAAGTGTTGAGAACGTAATAATGCTGCTGCCTTGTGGCTATTTCCCACAACAGCAGCTTTAAACCCAGTGCCAATGGTTGCTTATAGACTCACAAGGACTGCAGGGCTGTAAATGACACAGGCCCTCAAAAAATGCCCTGGGGTAGGGAATAGGCAAGAAAATTCAACACATGAGAAATTTTTCAAGAAGTCAATAAGAGGAGGGAGGTTGTACTCACTCTTTAAAAAAAAAGGAAAAGAAAAAAAGAGCATGCCTAAAGCTCAGTAAAGGAAATTATTAGCCATATGCAAATTCAAATTCAATAAGGTTTCAGCTCACACCAGTCATGACCAGCAGCAAAAAGTCTACAAACTATAAATGCTGAAGGGGTTTTAGAGAACTGTGTACCTTCTTGGTGCCGGTGGGATGTAAAGTGGTAAGAGCACTAACGAAAACTGAATGGAGCTGCTTGAAAAGGTAAAAATTGAGTTAACATATGATGCGGCAGGGCACCTTTTGGGCCTATAATATAAAACCACCAAAATCGGAAAGACAGATGCAGGCAAATATGCACTGCAACAATATTGAAATAGCCAAGACATGGAAGCAAAAAAAAGGTCCATAAACAAATGAATGGACAAAGATGAAGTGGTATACGTACCAAATGGAATAGTAGCCTCGGGAAAAAAAGGAACAATGCCGTTTTCACGACTACAGTTGAGCCTACAAATAATCATATAAGGTTAAGTAAGTCAAAAGGGTATGACAAATATCCTATGATATCATTTATACATGTTATCCTAAGATTGCTACCAAAGAACATATTTCCACAGAAAAAGACACTCACAGACTTATCAAGTAAACTAATGGTTAGCCAAAAGGAAAGGTGGGAGGATGGGTAAATTAGGACTATGGGGTTAATATACATATACTAATGTATGTTAAATGTATATAAACATATAACAGATAAATTATATGAAATATATAATCACCAATACCTTTAAAATATACATTCTGTAATCACATACATGGTAACAGGGTCCAAAGGTGAACAGACATAAGTATGAATCATTGAGCAGATTCTGTACAGCCAGACAATCAACACACTCTAATCAAATTTACTCCGATAAGAAATAGAAACTAAATTTAAAAAACAAACATAAGTAAGGAGACATAAACTTCTGGGGGCTTGTCCCTGCACATTCCACTCTAATTTACAACCTCGGAACCCTACGTCCAGGAAGACTCTTTTGCCCAAGTAACAAGAGTTGAGAACGTAATAATGCTGCCGCCTTGTGGCTGTTTCGCACAAGAGCAGCTTTAAACCCACTGCTAATGGTTGCTTAATAGTCCCAAGGAATGCAGGGCTCTAAATGACACCTGCCCTCAAAAAATGCCCTGGGGTAGGGAATAGGCAGGAAAATTCAACACATGAGAAATTTTTCAAGAAGTCAAGAGAGGAGGGAAGTTGTACCTACTCTTTAACAAAAAAAGGAAACGAAGAAAAAGGATATGGTTAAAGCTCAGTATAAGGAATTATTAGCCACATGCGTTTCCAACCTCCAAAAAGGTTTCAGCTCACACCAGTCAAATGGCCATTAGCAAAAAGTCTACAAACTATAAATGCTGAATGGGTTTTAGACAACTCATACCTACTAGCTGCTGGTGGGATGTAAAGTGGTAAAAGCACTAACAAGAACTGAATGGAGCTGCTTTACAAGGTAAAAATTGAGCTACCATATGATGCGGCAGGGCACCTTTGAGCCTATAAACGAAGACCACCAGGATCGGAAAGACAGAGGCAGGCAAATGTGCACTGCAGTAATATTGAAATAGCCAAGACATGAAAGCAAAAAAAAAGGTCCATAAACATATGAATGGAAAAAGAAGAAGTGGTATATGGACAGAATGGAATAGTAAGCTCGGGAAAAAAATGAACAATGCCGTTTTCTGGACTACAGCTGAGCCTTGAAATAATCATATAAGGTTAAGTAAGTGAAAAGGGTATGACAAACAGCCTATGATATCATTTATACATGTTATCCTAAGATTGCTACCAATGAACATATTTCCACAGAAAAAGACACTCACAGACTTATCAAATAAACTAATGGTTAGCCAAAATGAAAGGTGGGAGGATGGGTAAATTAGGACTATGGGGTTAACATACATATACTAATGTATGTTAAATGTATATAAACATATAACATATAAATTACATGAATTATATCATCACCAATACCTTCAAAATATACATTTTGTGATCACATACATGGTAACAGTATCCGAAGATGAACAGACGTATGTATGAATCATTGAGCAGATTCTGTACAGCCAGACAATCAAAACACTCTAATCAAATTTACTCCGATAAGAAATAGAAATTAAATTTAAAAAACAAACATAAGTAAGGAGACATAAACTTCTGGGGGCTTGTCCCAGGACATTCCTCTCTAATTTACAACCTGGGAACACTACCTCCAGGAAGACTCTGTTGCCCTAATAACAAGAGTTGAGAATGTAATAATGCTGCCGTCTTGTGGCTCTTTCCCACAACAGCAGCTTTAAACCCAGTGCCAATGGTTGGTTATATAGTCACAAGGACTGCAGGGCTGTAAATGACACAGGCCCACAAAACATGCCCTGGGGTAGGGAATAGGCAAGAAAATTCAACACATGAGAAATTTTTC